>NC_066513.1:17761683-17791683 GCF_024679095.1 Eriocheir sinensis | reverse complement strand
AAGCGAAAAAATGTGAAAAATGAGATAAAATACAAAAAAAATATACTCATAACACTAGCAAGACTGGCAGAAGTAGGGCAGGTGGGCGGATATTCTGGCTTCATATGTTTGTGTCTGTCTAATCCCCCCATCTCTTTATCTATTTCTGTATCTGCATATCTAGTTGTCTATCTATCTATCTATCTCTGTCTATCTCACTCTCTCCACCCCGCCACCAGTCCCTAGGTCAGGACGGCCCCTCGAGCCTCTCTTCACTGCCCGTCTCGGTTTATGTAATGGTGGAGGGCGAGGGTCGAGGGAGGGCTGTTAGGCTCTTCTTGGATGCCGTCCAGTTGTTCCTCTTCCTCCGGGGTGAGGCATAAGGTTGAAAGGGAAAGGGAAGGGAGGCGCGGGAAGGGGAATAAGCATGCAAAAATACGAAGATGAACGAGTCACTTTTGCTTGTGCTTTTAGATTTTTTTAGTAAATTGGTTTAGTTCATCAGTTGATTGTTATTTCTATCATATCATTTATTCTTATCTTGTTTATACCCATGTGCTACTACTACTCATCTTCTCTTCCGCCGCCTCCTCCTCCTCCTCCTCCTCCTTTTTCTATCGTCTTCCTCCTCCTCCTTTCCTCTTAACCCTCCTCCTCCTCTTCTTAATCCTTTGCAAGAGGCAACCATTGACCTCGTCTCTTCCCCTTCCCCTTCTCTTCACGCCCTCGTCACACTCCGCCCACCGCCAGCCTCAATGACCCGAGCAACACCTCTCTCCCGCCCCGTCTGCTCGTTCTTTTCTCATGCTCCTGCCGTGTTGAGAGTAGGACGCTCCCTCGTGACACTGCGCACATTACCAGGGGACCTTAGGAGCGACACGTCTGTGGCCGGCTTTGGATGTGTTACTGTCTCGATGGGGAATTCCTCTATATAGTGACCTTCGCCCCAGAGTCCATGCCAGTTGTCACTTGATTGAAATTTCTGCGACTTTATATTTGTAAAGTCACCAACTGCATGAACCATCGCGGGTCTTGTTAGGGACTCTTCGATAAAACCTTTGCCCTTTTAGTCCACGAGTCCATGGTGAGAGTAACAAGACAAAATTTGTAGTGACATTTTTTTCTGATAAGGAGTTCGAGATCATGAATTTGTTTGTTATCCAAGTAGAGCCTTGAAGCGAGGGAGGAAGAAATACCGATGTCCTCGTTCCCTCCCACCACTAAAGGAAGGCATAAAGGCCGCATGCACGCACCAGGACACACAGAAGAGGCGCTGAGGGGCCGGATCGGACGAGAGAGCTGAGCCTTGTCACCCCATGCCCGCACTCACATGAATACGGACTGGTCGGAGGCTCAGAGCAGGGGCGTGGCGGAGCATTGGGAGGCTGGGCTGGGAAAGGCTGCATGAGTAGGGCTGAATGGACGGGGACTGGGTGGGGTTGGGCGAAATTGAGATTGAATGGGGTTGGGCGGGGTTAAAACTGAGTGACGTTGGGCTAGGTTTAGGTTAGCGAGGTTGTTGCCGAGTTGGGTTTAGTGAGGTTGGAACTAAGTAGGGATGGGTGGGATTGGAACTGGGTGGCGTTGGGTAAGTTTGGGGCCGGATGTGGATGGATTGGGTTAGAACTGGGTGGGGTTGGATAAAGCTGGACCGTGTGGAGGTCAGAGAGATCGGAACGTAGCGGATAAATGTATAACAAGGCTGATTTAGGGCTGTGACAAGGTTGGGTCGGACTGATTTCGACTAACCAGGGTCTTATGTAGCTAGTTGGGGCGTTGTGAGGTGATAATAGATGTTTTAGGGTTAGGGTTGGGGCGTGGCAAGGTTGGGGTGTAGTATTGACGCTGAGGCTGTGTCGGGTGAAGAGTTAGTTGGGCTATTGTGGAGTGGTGTTTGATGTGTTGGGGGTTGGAGGCGTGGCGGGGTTGGGGTGCAGTGGATTTGAGGCGGTGTCAGGGTGATCCTCTCTGAACCTTCGTCGTTGATCAGACTAAAGTTGCAAGTTTCCTTAGGTTTATGGGGCCGTGGAGGTCACTCAGCCCTAGTGATGAGGCTGGCGGCAGTTCCTTCTTTTCTTTAGTTTCCCCTTTCAGCCCTTTGAAGACCCGATCATCTGTCTTGCTCAGCGCTCCTCTTGGTTGACTTCTTTTGATCGACGGCTTCAATTATTACCATTCCCCATGCATTCTGTCCTTGTGCCTCCCCGTTCCACAAGTCCCCAATCTCGCCCCGTCCAGCCCCGTCCCCGCGTCTGAATAATAAAACCATCGCCTCACATCATCCTTCACTCGGGTGGAAATCTTGGACTTGATCGCCTTGTGTATATTCATTTTTCTTCCTTCATGGCCGCTCTTAACCTGAAGAAATCTCGCCTCCACTCGACGGCGCCCCACGCTCCCCCTTGTTCCTGCCTCACCGTCCTCCTGCTGTGGCTGTTAGGTAATTCAAGGGCGAAGTTAAGCCCTCAGCACACGCCCTTGCCTCCGCCGGGGACGCTGATGAGAGCATTAGAGAAGACATTCGCAGTGTCCGAGGGAGGAGCCCTGTAGAAAGTATGCATGTGCCCGCAGGGACTTCAGGAGCGCCCCCGTCAGGAAAGTTTTGGCGTTCCGAGAATTTGTTTGGAGGTTTTCGTGGCGTCTCGCTCGGAGAAGGAAAGAAAAAAGAGAAGAGAAAGGAGTATTTGATGGGTGGGTGAGGAAAAGGATGGGTTGACCTAGGGACGAGGAAAAGAAGAAAATGTCAAAATGAGGGGAAAAAATAGGTGTCCAGTGTTGGATGAGAAATTAACGAGCCTGAAGAAAAGTGTGAGGGAAACAATAGACACTTGGAAGAAGGGAAAATTCCGAAACACGGGAAAGTAACGAAAAGGATATGATCAAGAAAACAAGGGAAAAATAGAAATGGGGACTCGTCTGGCGTGGAGGAAAATAGGTTGCAAGTAAAGAAGATGAAAGAAAACGAGAAACAGTTTACAAGAAAAGAGAATAGATGAAAAGAAAAACTGGCAACAACGAGAGAAGATAAAGGAAAAACGAAAATGGGTTACAAAAAATAAAAGAAAATGGGGGAAAAAAATACCTGGAAAGAAGAGAAGGGCGAAAAGAAAATGGGTTGTAAAACGATAGGGATCAAGAAATAACAATTAGGATCATGGACAAGGAATAGCCGAGAGAGAGAGAGAGAGAGAGAGAAATGACTTGAGTAAGTAACACACGTCGGGATAGTTTTGAATAGTCTGCCTTAAAAACATAGACACCTTTGTAGTGGAAAGAAATACTGTCGTGAACCATTTCATTTCACATAAGATTTTCTCCACAAATTTACGTATTTCCGACACCATCTCCCGTTACAAAGCTGTTTCTAGATAGACATATTTCGCTGCGTATAATATGCTTTTTCGTTCATCTGAAATAAAAATGAAGATGAGGGAAGGACAGGTGAGGGAAAGGAGAGGTGGAGGAAAGAAAGATTGAAGGAAAGGAAGAAGACTTCGAGGGGAAGGAGAGGTGAAGGAAAGAGAAATGATGCAGGACTTGAGATAAAAATGAGGAGAGAGGGAGAGGTGAGAGAAAGCAGAGGTGGAAGAGAGAAAGAATTATGGAAAGGAAGGTGACGAAAGGAAGAAGAATTGAAGGGAAATGAGAGATAAAGGGAAAAGAAAAATTAAGGAAAAGAAGGTGAAGAAAGGAAGGGAACATGGAAAGAGAGAACGCAAGAGATAGATAGGCGACGGAGAATATTATTTGGTTTCTTAATGTAAAATACCAGATAATTTTGAGCACCTGACACCAACTTCCACGTGTAACATTCCTCACCATCTTCCATTCATGTTTTCATTCCCATCACCTGCTACCTTTTCATATTTCATTCCAGATACATATTCCACCTACTCGCGTATACATCGTTTAAGTGCAAAAAGGTTTAAAAATTGAGATCCGCAACAGGAAAAGTGCTTTAACATCCACTTAGGCCCACCTGATTTATAGGAAAAGCAGGAAATGTGTTCACTTGTTGATTTTCGCTTTTTTATTTTCTTTCCAGGAAAAGCAATAACGTGCAGCATGATGGACAGCACTGGATTTTACAGGTAAGTTGCAATGTCAGTTATTCCGTTTGCCAGTCAATCATGAAGTCATCCATTTAGTCAGTCAGCGAGCCAAACAATCCCCCAACCAGCTAGTCACACACTCAGTCAGTTAAACATTAAATCGACCAGGTAGTCAGTCAACCAGTCGATCATAAGACCAGTCAGATAGGCAGACATGCGAACAGGCAGTCAGTTAGTCACACAATCACCCAGCCAGTCTGTCAGTCATTCAGTCAACCAGTTAATCATTCAGCCACCAGTCAACCAGGCGATCATAAAATCAGTCAAATGGGCAAACATACATACAGGCAGTCAGTCAGTCAGCCAGCCAATCACCCAATCAGTCACTTAACCAGTCGATCATGAAGCCACCAGTCAGATCGGCAAACAAGCAGGCAACCAGTCAGTCAGTCAGTCAAGTAGGCAGACAGACAGACAGACAGGCAGACAGGGAGGTAGGTTAGTAGTCAGTGATCCGCGAGCGTAAAATGCCGGATGGTTAGGCAACAAATCGCTCGCCTTTACTGAGATGTGAAGTACAGGAAGAAGTGAGCGTGACACGAGCGCCAATATTACCTTCCGGGGTGATATTGGCGGAAGTCAGGGAGAGGCTGCAGACGACAAGTGGAGACGAGACGAGACGGGGCGGGGCGGGAAGGAGGACGGGGACGAGGAGGAGCGAAACGAGAAAAGAAAGAAAGGAGGAGGAAGGAGTGGAGAGGAAGATGGTGGGGATGGAAAGTGGTGGTTGAGGGGTGGGAGAGGAGACAGAAGAGAGGAAAGAGAGGAATAACAGAAGGAGAAAGAGACGCAAGCAGGTGAAGGATGGAGATGAATAGAAATAATAAGAGAGAAGAAAGGGAGGAGAAAGGAGTGAAAAAGAGGATGGGGACGGAAAAAAGGAAAGAGAGAGGAAACAGAAGAGTGGAAGAGAGGGTAAATGAAAACAAAGGAAGGAGGAAGAGACAAAGGCAGATGGAAAAGGGAGACGAACAGACAAAGTAAGAGAAGAGCGAAAGAGGCCGAGGAAAGGGAAAAGGAGAGAGAATGAGGGAAATAAGAGAGAAAAAGAGGTGGAAAAAAGAGAAAAGACAGAGGAAAAGGGGATATAAAGGGCTGAGAAGTAGAGGGGAAGTTCGAATAGTGAGGAAGAACTGGAAGAGAGAAGGGAAAGGAGGAGAGAGTAAAATAAAAAGGAGAGTATAGAGGAAGCGGCGTGGCCCGTTCATTTTCCTCACCACTCCCCAGGGTCGTGTACTTGAGGGACAAAAAATCCGCCAGAGGGGACTTGCAGCATGTAGCATCTTTCCCCTCCTCTCTTCCTTCTCTTCCTCTTCCTTCTCCTCTTCCTCCTCCTGCGGCTTCTCCTCAGTACACGTGTATCTTTGCCACTCTAACGTTATTGGCTCAGAAAAGGAAATGAACAAACGATATTATACTTTTTTTTCTGAGCCAAGATGATAAAAAGTTCTTCCCTTGTCTTTCTCGCTTGGTGGTGGTTCTGGACAGTAATATTTCAGAGGCTTTGGCTGTTACAGGGATAGAATAAAACCCTTCCCCCTTCACCAGTTAAAGCTAAAACTATAACATTACCGCCCCCCCTCCCCAAACACACAGGCTATCTGATCTGAAAGTCACGAACTCTAACGCTACGCTGTTCATTCTTATCTAACTCACTGACAAATGAAACGGAAAGTCTTAAGGGGGGTATCAGTAACATCTCAGCCTCCCAGCATCACATACCCTTAAACTCGCTGACGCTGTTGATCTTGCTTTGGTTATTTCTCGAAGCTGAAAGAGATGCGGTCATTTGTATCGGCTAGTGTTCATATTTTCAAGCCTTACGAAGCTAACACATCCACATTTGATAAGGCTTTGGTAGAGGTCGTGGTTGTTTCCATGGGTAGTTTTATGAGCATAGTGACAGTTTAACAAGGGTTTATTAGACTGCAATAACACAGTGAAAATATCCGTAATGAAGGGGCCACGCCGCTTCCTCTATACTCTCCTTTTATTTTACTCTCTCCTCCTTTCCCTTCTCTCTCCCAGTTCTTCCTCACTATTCGAACTTTCCCCTCTAATTCTCAGCCCTTTATATCCCCTTTTCCTCTGTCTTTTCTCTCTTTTTCAACCTCTTTTTCTCTCTTATTTCCCTCATTCTCGCTCCTTTTCCCTTTCCACGGCCTCTTTCTCTCTTCTCTTACTTTGTCTGTTCGTCTCCCTTTCCAACTGCCTTTGTCTCTTCCTCCTTCCTCTGTTCTTCCTCTGTCTTTTCTCTCTTTTTCTGCACCATGAACGTGAAGAACACTCATGAGAACCAGACTATTCTCCTTTGTAGCCGTTAGAAATTGTTGTTTTAAGAGCTGAAAGTGCCTGAAAATACTTGGCTTAGGTCAATATTCTTAGACGCTTCCAACTCTCACATCAATTATTTCTCAAGGCCCAAAAAAGAGGCTAAATGCGTTCTCATGAGTGTTTTTTTTTCACGTTTATATTATAGAAGCCTTGCCAAACTACCTCCAGGGTTAGAAAACTACCCAAGGAAAGGCACACAACCCCTACGAAAGCCTTGTGTGTTAGGGCGACTCAATGATAAGTAATATGACCCTTAGTTAAACACATACGGACTCGTCAGCCACCCAGCATCTCCTTTCATCTACTATCTATAGGCTCGCTAAAGGGGTTCCGATTCTTTATATTGTGCAGGTCATTAGCAGGATCTGACTTATAAATGTGTGTGTGCTTGAGCGACGAGATGCTTAATAATATGGCGCTTAGACCTACACACTAACACACTATCTCCTTTCATCTTCTATCTATAGGCTCGTTGACGGGGTTTCCATTCTTTTTGTTGTGTCTGAAGCTAAATGGGTGAAGGTCATAAGCAGGATCTGACTTAGTGCCTATGTTTGACGGTGCAATTGGCTCCTTCACCTCCACGCGTACAGACATGGACTAGAAGGTGACGGGGAACGTATAGCTGCGAGGCGGTGACCTTTAATGTCCTCTGGTGACAAAGCGGATTCTCTCTCTCTCTCTCTCTCTCTCTCTCTCTCTCTCTCTCTCTCTCTCTCTCACACACACACACACTCGTACCATATGTGAAATTAATTTGACGTGTTGAATGAAAACAAAAAGAAAAAAGAAAAACAACATTCCCGCCTCCACACTTTCACGCGTCTCTCTCGCATGGGAGGGCAGAGGAAGCAGAAGGATAATGAAGGAAAGGCGAGACATGAAGGAAAGGAAAGGTGGAGGAAATACTGACGAAAGGGAGAAGGAATGAAGGAGGGATCGGAGAAGACTGTGAATGAGAGAAAGAGAAAAGAGTTAAAGGAAATGAAAAAAGAAAGGGTAAAGGAAGGAGACGGAAAATGAAGGTATGGCAAGGCATGAAGGAATAGGAGAGGTGGAGGAAATAAAGACGAAAGGGAGGAGGAATGAAGGAGGGATCGGAGAAGACTGTGAATGAGAGAAAGCGAGAAGAGTTATAGGAAATGAAAAGGAAGGTCAAAAGAAGGAGGCGGAGAGTGAAGGAATGGGGAGAGATGAAGGGAAGGAGAAGTGGAGGAAATAAAGACGAAAGGGAGGAAGAGTAAAGGAGGGATCGGAGAAAACTGAATGAGAGAAAGCGAGAAGAGTTACAGGAAATGAAAAAAGGAAGGAGACGGAAAGTGAAGGAAAGGCGAAACATGAAGGGAAGGAGAAGTGATGGAAATATAGACGAAAGAGAGAAAGATTGAAGGAGGAATCGGAGGAAACTGGGAATGAGAGAAGGCGTAGAGAGTTACAGAAAAGAGAAAAAAAAATGAGAGGGAAGGAAAGTGGAAGAAAGATGGGATGAAAGGAAAGTAGGAAAAAAAGGAGAGAAGGAAGAAAAACTAGGAGTGAGGGAAAGGCAGAAAGTTAGCAAAGAAAAGTTAGAAGATAGAAATAGGATGATTCTCTCTCTCTCTCTCTCTCTCTCTCTCTCTCTCTCTCTCTCTCTCTCTCTCTCTCATGTGCTTTTGATAATTTCCTCTCCGTCGACGTTTCTTCCTCCTCTATCTCCTCTTCCTTTCCTCATCTTCTTCCCTCTTCCTGCAACGTTCTTCCTTTCTCGTCTCCGGAAGCCATAATTTCTTTCATCTCTTCAAGGCGTGGAAGGAGCTATAGAGCTTAATTAGGCTTACCGTAACTCCATCTCTCATTCCACCTTCTCTTGCTTCTTGCTTTTATTCGCCTCGTTTTCCCATTCATTACTTTCAACACGCGTTTTCTTTCAGAGGGTAAGATTTTTTTTTTTTTTTTCATGAGCCTCCCCCTCCATTTCTCCCCCCCCCCTCCCCCACCGTGCTTCCTTTAATGCAGGGGTGACATTTCTATACTTTTCCACCTTTTCCCTTTATGTGTTAGTGCGTGGATGATACAGGAATTTAGTTTTTACCGTAGGTTTTTTTTTCTTTATTCTTTCTGTTTCATGCTCGTTATCGTGTTTGTTTACGTGTGTGTGTGTGTGTGTGTGTGTGTGTGTGTGTGTGTGTGTGTGTGTGTGTGTGTGTGTGTGTGTGCTCTCATCAGTTTAGTTAGAGTTAATTATTCTCTGTGTCTGTCTGTGTTCATTACCTTGTGCCTAAGTGTAGCTTCGTGTGTCTGTCCGTGTGTGTGTGTGTGTGTGTGTGTGTGTGTGTGCGTGTGTGTGTGTGTGTATGTGTGTGTGAGTGTGTGTGAAATTTTGTGTACTTTACTTGTTTATTTTGGTTACTTTCCACTCGGCTACAGAGAGAGAGAGAGAGAGAGAGAGAGAGAGAGAGAGAGAGAGAGAGAGAGAGATCTATGATAGCCCTTGACTTCTTTCCACTCTACAAATCTTGAAGAGAGAACTACTGTGTCCATTTCACCCCTCCCCTTCCCCGAGCTCCTCCATTTCCTCTCTTCCTCTTCGTCTTCACCCTCTTCCATCCCCCGTTTTCTTTCCTTCCATTTTTTTTTTTTTTTTTGCTCCCACACTCTCCCTTTCTTTTCTTCCCCTTCACTTTCCTTTTCCATCCTACTCCATCTCCATATTCTATTAATCCCGTCTTTATTATTCTTGACATCTCCCTCCCTTCAACCTCCATTCCCTTTCTTCTTTCTTTTCCTTCTTTCTTCTTTCTTTTCCGCCCGCTGCCCTCTAAATCTAGCTTTCTCTTCTTACTGTTTCGTTTCCCTCTCACTCAATCCTCTTTTCCTATTCCTATTTTCTCACTCATTTTCACTCTTTCACCTTCTCCTCCCCTCCTATCCCTTTGTTTTCTCTTCAAAGTTTCACGGATTTATGAAACACTCTTTTACCATGTGTTTCTATATCCTCCTTTATTAAGAATTATCTCTCCAACCCAACCTTCTAAGTGATTTTGTAATGCAGTTTTTTTTCCTTCTGTATGCCGTGTATCAAAGGCAAGCAAGGCAATAAATAGTGGCATGACCTTATTCCAAAACTTTTCCTTACTAAGATATGTCAGGCATTCCCAATCCGACAAACAACGGCAGCTTCTAAAGTCTAAACTGTCTTCGCCTTCATACAACTCCACTTATTGCATTACTAATTCCTTTTTCTTTATTTTCGCTATACTGTCAATTTCTTTTTTGTACCTATTACTTCTCCTGATGGGTAGGCTTAGCTAGGTTGTCAATCGGGCCAACAATCTTCTCAAGCCTATACTCATATTATCGTAACTGGCCTCAAGGGAATGCTTTGGGAAGGGAGAGCTTGTAATAATACGGAACTATCTCAATTATACCTCCTTCTAAAATGTATACTTTCCATAATTGATAGGGGTTAACTAATCTACTCAGAAATGCAAATACCATTACCTTTTTTGCTATCCCTTTTCATTGGACCGTCAGACTATCTATCCAATCATCCATCTACTACAGAAAACATTTATCTTCCCATCTGTCACCCGTCTATCTCTTTCTTTCTTTCTCTGCCATCAATCTTTTTCCCTTATCTAAATGACCTCAGTACTTTGTTTCCACTCTGGATTTTCTCTTCTATGGTATTTTTTTCTCCCTTACAACAAAAAACTTATTGGAGTTCTTAATGTCTCTTATCGTGAGGGTGAAGTGATTGGCTGGAGCTTTTCACTTCTTTAACAGCGGAAGAATTTGAGATTGTTAGAGAGAAAGAAAGATTAGAAAGTAGTAGTAGAAGTAGTGATAGTAGTAGTAGTAGTAGTAGTAGTAGTAGTAGTAGTAGTCGAAGTAGTGATAGTAGTAGTAGTATAAGTAGTGGTATTCTGCGACACATGAACTTTTTCGACATTTAACAATCTAACATTTAACAAATCTCTGGGGACAAACCAAAACAATAAATAGTTGGAAGGAGAATCAGGGAAAGACACAAGATAAAATAGTTAAATTCTGATGATGGAGAGCCTGCCGGGACAGAGAAAAATGAGAAGGTAAATATGAAGAGGAGGAGAGAAAAGAGGAGAAGAATAGGAGGAGGAGAAGGAGGAAGAGAAACACCTAAGAAAATAGTAAATATAAAAGACAAGAATAATGGGACGTCACACTTTTTTCATCTCTGTCTCTGTGAAAACAAAGAGCAGGTAAGGCCTAACGAAGCACAAGTAAAACTCAGGTATATGTTACGTGAGAGGAGGAGCAGGAGGAGGTGGGGGAGCAGGAGGAGAAGGAGGAGGAGGAGGAGGAGGTGGTGGTGGTGGTGGTGAAGGAGGAAGACGAGTGAGAAGATGAGAAGAAAAGAAAGAACGAAAAGAAGTTAAAGAAGGAAAAGAAAAACGTGGATAAAGAAAGGCAAGAGGAGGAGGAGGAGGAGGAGTGAGAAGAGAAGAACAAGAAAACAAGAAGTAAAAAAGAAAAACGTCGATAAAGAGGGGGAGGAGGAAGAAGAGGAAGAAGAAGAAGAAGAGTAGGAGGAAGAGGAAGAAGAAGAAGAAGCGTAGGAGGAGAAAAGGGAGTCTTCAAAGGGAGGACTAGAAAGGAGTTCGGTCTTAATGGTGTAGAGAGGATTTCCTAGGGGGCGCCAGTGTTCTCCCTTCCGCCCCTCTTTTTTCCTCGCCTCCTATCCATTAGTAGGGGAGTTTCTGAAGGGAGTTACCTCACACTTCATCTCAATGTGATTTTTTTTTTTCTTTATTCAGTCATGCAACTTCAAAATTTTCTCCCTAATTATGTGTGAAGAAATTTTAATCTTACTTCAGTTTCAACTCATTTTTTTTTTTTCATTTTTGGGAAGTTTCTTTTTATTAGTTTCTTCAGTGTCAAGTTTCTCTCAAGTTGCTGTGTATATGTTTTTTTTTATTTTTTTATGCTGACTACGATTTCGGGTTCACCACTCTGTAAGCTCACCAAGTCCATAAGTGGCTTTCTTATCAAGTTTTTCACTCTCCTTTCATGTTCATCTTGATTTTACATCTTACAGTTTTGTGGTTTCTGCCGGCACTTACTTTATGGTACTGTTACAATTTGTCCCTCCATTTTGTGAGGAGATAGTCAATCATATTTGCTGCCCCAGAAGGAGATTTACACCTTTTTCGGGGCGCATTTATGTCAAAGAAAATATTAATGATTTATTTTTTAAGGTAATGATTTTCAGCAAAGTCTACTAGTGTTTATTCTTTTTCATTTCGTGAGTATAAGACATGATTCCCACCTCTGTTACTGTAGCGCCTTTTATCCTAGTTTAACATACAAATCCCCTATGATCACTCTATAATGAGCAAGACCTCTGTTCGTTATTGACTGTATATCGTAAAACGTCAATATCCCCGTCATTACGGCTAAATGAGTGGCCATAAACCTTTGTCTTTGTTACCAGCCATTTTCTATATATATATTTTCCCATTGCCTCTTCCTTATCTTTTTTTTTTTTTTTTTACCATTTGTCGGATTTTCTCCTGACTTAGTTTTCCTTCCTAAATCGTCCCCCATTAGCCTTTTTCTTCTTTTCTGTCACCATTCTTTGTCAGTAGTCATATTCTCAAATTATCCATGGTCCTGTTTCTGTCTCCCTTGTATATCTCTTCCTCCCATATCTCACACTGCCTCCTCGCTTTGTGTTCCCTTCCACGCCCCTCCCATCAGTGTATCCTTGTAATCCTTCTTTCCTCTCTGCTGTAATCCTCCCATGAGCTATTTTTGGCCTTCCTCCCTTCCTCCCTTCCTATTTCCTACCTTGTTTTTTTCATTACTTTAATCTTGTTCCTTTTGTCTTCCCTTTCCATCCATGTGTCTATTTTCCTTAATTATTTGGCTCTTTCAATTTTTTTATTAATGTGGTATTCCCTTTATTTTTCTCCCCCTTTCTCTTAATTCTTCCCCCTTATACCTACCTTTCTTTACCTACCTTTCCTTACCTTCCTTCTCATTACATCTTCCGTATCTGAGGACGAGAACGAGAACGTGGCAGCCATAAACGTGACTGAGACGAGATCTATACGTGTCTGAGGCTACTTGCACTCTCTCTCTCTCTCTCTCTCTCTCTCTCTCTCTCTCTCTCTTGAAAATAAAGTAAAGGTGCCCAATTTCAAAAGAGCTAACTTCGTAGAAATCCGACAAAGACTAACAGAAATACAGCTATCAGATGACGGCAACGTAGATGAAGCCTGGCTAAGCCTTAAAAATCTCTTACTCACTCAGCAGAACACATTCGTCCCCTTGTACGAGAAGCGAATTAACACTAATAAAAGCCCACCGTGGTTTAATAGCGAAATTAAACAATCAGTCAATGAGAGAAAATTGTTTTACAGGTTAAAGAAAGAACAAAGCACGCCCGAAAAGACTTTATAATGATGCCAGGCGACGAGTAAAAAGACTAGTAGGTCAGGCAAAGCATAGATATGAAGAAAATATTGCAGCCAACTGTAAAAATAATCCGAAATCTTTCTTCAGTTACATAAACAACAGAAAGGCGATCAAAAGTGGTATTGGACCTTTAACAAACAGCGACGGTGCACTAGTGACTGACAGCCAACACATTGCAAACCTCTTAAACAATTACTTTTCCTCGGTGTTTAATACTAACAGTCTTCCTCTCGCTACCAACAACACTAGTACTATTGTAAATCTCAAGCATGCATTGCCTAATTTTGAAATAACAACCGATGAAGTCCTTAAAGCTCTCCAATCACTTAAAATAAATAAAAGCCCCGGACCCGACAAAGTATATCCTATACTGCTTAAAGAAACAAAGAGCGAAATACTCTCCTCCCTCACTACCGTATTCAATATGTCCTTGCGACAAGGCATCGTCCCTTCGGATTGGAAAAAGGCTAACGTGACACCGATTTTTAAGAAAGGAGACAAAAAAATACCAGGTAACTACCGACCCATTAGTCTAACTTCAATTGTTGGTAAGCTACTCGAGAGCATAATTAGAGACAAAATTGTGAGTTACCTCGAAAGCCACTCATTAATTGGGGATTCACAACATGGCTTCCGTAACAAAAGATCCTGCCTGTCAAACCTTCTGACCTTTTATAACGATCTCTTCTCAATTTATGACGTAACCAAATCAGTGGACGTAGTCTATCTTGATTTCCAGAAAGCGTTTGATAAATTCCCACATCATAAATTACTTTATAAATTAAAGCAAATAGGCATTGACGGTCAAGTAAACCAATGGATCGCGAATTGGTTGAGCAACAGACAACAAAGAGTAGTGATTGACGGATTTAACTCAGAGTGGGCGCCGGTCACTAGTGGCGTCCCTCAGGGCTCGGTTCTTGGCCCAGTGCTCTTCATTATTTACATCAACGACGTGGATGTTGGACTCAATAATCGCATTAGTAAATTTGCAGACGACACAAAGATTGGTAACTCGGTTCTCACTGACGAAGACAGGCAAAGCCTCCAAGAGGATTTGCACAAAATTTCAGCTTGGTCGGATAAATGGGAGACAAGTGCCAGGTCCTTCAAGTTGGAACAAAAAATAAGAAGTTCGATTACGAAATACGCAGCGTTAAACTCACAAGTGTTCAATGCGTCAAGGACCTGGGGATTAAAATCGCGTCAAACCTCAAATTCTCACATTAATGCATCGATGCAGCAAATAAAGCGAACAGAATGTTGGGCTTCATTAAAAGAAACTTTTTATTAAAAAATAAAGATGTAATACTTCCGCTCTACAATAGTTTAGTCAGACCCCACTTGGAATATGCGGTACAGTCTTGGTCTCCCCACCATGCAAAGGACATTGCTAAACTAGAAGGTGTTCAGCGTCGAGCAACAAAAATGATCCCTTCCTTGCGCAACAAATCCTACGAAGAAAGACTTTCTACCCTTAACATGTTCTCTCTTGAGAAACGTCGCCTCCGAGGAAAACTGATCGAATGTTTTAAAATACTTAATGGTTTCACGAATGTAGACATAACAAAATTGTTTGTGATCGATGACACTTTGCTAACGAGGAACAATGGCACAAAACTCAAATGTAGACAAGTAAATTCAGACTGCACCAAATTTTTCTTCACCAACGTTGTAGTGCGAGAATGGAATAAGCTCCCACCATCAGTGGTCCAATGTAACACGATTGACTCCTTTAAAAACAAGCTCGACCGTCACTTCCTTGAACTTAATATTAACTAGAGTAGAAAAGCAACGCCTTGGAGCCATCTGATTAATGTAAAATCACTTTGGTTTAAGGACAGACCACCTAGTCTGGACCATGGGGTCTGTGTGGTCTGATTTTCTATGTAAATCTATGTAAATTTCTCTCTCCTCAACGGACATATTCAAGAAGAAGAAGAAGCGAGGTTTTCATTTTCATTCCCAAGAGACTGGATGTTAAGATTGCACTCCATGGAAATGCTTTATACCCCCATGTCTCTCTCTCCCTCTCTCTCTCTCGCTCTCGCTCTTCATTACGGAATTTTGCCACACACGTTTGAGCCCCGTTATTATTTTCCTGCTCGTTATACTTTCTGGTTCTTGCGTCTTCATAAATGTCAGGCTGAGGGTCCGTGTTTTTACGTTTGCGTCATTCTAACACAAGGAGAAGGTCGCAGGAGGAGGAGGAGGAGAAGGAAGAGAAGGTAAAGGCAAGAGAGAGAGAGAGAGAGAGAGAGAGAGAGAGAATATTAAGGTTGCAGAATTGTTGAAGGGAAAGGTGTCAAGAGAGAAGGAAGGAAGAAAAGTTATTAAGAGGAAAAGAAAGACGTGGTTAGAGAGAGAGGAGGAGGAGAAAGGTCATGACAGAAAGATGAAGAGGAGGGAAGGGAGAAAAGAGGAGGAATTAAGTGTGGAAAAGAGTGGAAAGGAAAGGAGAAAGGTCATAACAGGAAGATGAAAAGGAGGGAAGGGAGAAAAATGGAGGAATTAAGTGTGGGAAGGAGTGGAAAGGAAAGGAGAAAGGTCGTAAAAGGAAGATGAAGAGAGCGAAGGGAAAGGAGAAAGGTCATAACAGGAAGATGAAAAGGAGGGAAGGGAGAAAAATGGAGGAATTAAGTGTGGGAAGGAGTGGAAAGGAAAGGAGAAAGGTCGTAAAAGGAAGATGAAGAGAGGGAAGGGAGAAAAATGGAGGAATTAAGTGTGGGAAGAAGTGGAAACGAAAAGAGGAAAGAGAGGAAATAGAGAATACAAAGGGGGAGAGGAAGACCAGACCAGTGAGGAAGAAGTAGGAAAACGATTGTAAGAAGAAGAGAAAGAGAAAAGGGAAAGGTTTGAAATAGGGGAAAGTAAAGACAAAATAGGAAATAGAAAATGAAAAGACTGGAAAATTAAGGAGTAAAAATGGAAAAAAAGTGAAAAGCTAAAATCCGGAAAAAATCAGAGAGAGGAAAAAGTGAACATAAAAGGAAATGTTAATCGGAGAGAAAGTAGGGAAGAGGAGAAACGAAAGACAGGGAGGAGAATGAGGAAAGAATGAAAAAAAAAACAGGGAAGAGGGAAACATACAACAAGAAATAATAGCAGATGATATCAAGAAAGAATAAAAAGGAAATACAGGAACGAAAATAAGAAGAAAAAAATCAAAAACAAGTAAAAGGAAAACAATAGAAGAGAGTATGAAAAAGAAAATAAATGAGAGACATGTTGGAGAATAAAAAGAGGAATAGAACAGGGAAGAGGAAAACTGCAGAAATGGATGAAGTGAAAATATACACTCGATAGAAATGCTACAAAAAGAATGGCCGTCAAAGAATTTCACAAGAAGAGACGTTTTCGTACTGTGTTGCTTCATTCAGGAGTCCGCTGAACAAAGGGAGCGTAAAGACGTGAGGGAGTTTGCTCTCTACAGAAGAAGTCCTGAAACACTCTCGATTCTTGCAGTGCATTCTTGTTGATTGGGGCATTGCTGGTGGTGGTGGCGGGGATGGGAGTGTTGGGAGTAGAGGGAGGGGGTGCTAGGAGATAGAAAAGGGGGAAAAAAGACGTAGATGTGACCAGTAGAAAGGAGTTGTTGTAGTAGTAGTAGTAGTAATCGTAGCTCATCCGCCCTTGGACAGGTCTTCTATTTCCTCCTGCTTGGTCTCTAGTCACCTTCCTCAATGGGTAGCCAAGTGGAAGAGTCGGTTTAGTCGCCAATAGTCCGACCATGTAACCGGCCGTACTGGATTATATGGTACCAGTATTAGTAGTTCAAAACAATAGCCTGACTACTAGCAATAACAGCAGTGATACCAGGAGTAGTAGCTGCTGTAGGAGGTGCAGCAGCTATCTTGTCTGCAACATTTACTTACCTCATTATTTGTTCCTTCATTTTCGCGTCTTGAGACTCATGTTACTCGGCCTGCCTCAGTCTGCCTCCCCTCGCCGAAGCTTCACCCACTCTTCGCCCGGCCGGCCCGCCTTGCCCCACTCCGCGGCTCAGATTTATAACAGGACGAGAACCCCATTTCGTCGGGCTGGGAATGGCATCAGAAGAGGCAACGCAGAGCTGGATCCCAGAGCGAGGAGCAGTGTTTAGGTTCAGACTGTCTTTATCGGGATATAAACACTCGTAACTGTCCTGCCACGCCCAATGAGACTAAGGCAGTGAGTAACGCACACGAGGGTACTCAGATAAGAACTCCTTGGGTTGTTACTTTCATGCGGGAGCTCCTCAAGGAGATTCACTTCCTCCGTGTTTGTCTGTTTCAGTGTCTGTTGTCTGCCTTTTTATAGTTCGGATTTCACTTTCCCGGGAGTAGAGGTTCAGTATCCCCTCTTTTCTATCTCTTGCAGTATATTTTGTTTGCTTTTAACGTTTGAATTTCACTTTTTGGGGAGCAGAAGTTAAGTGTCCCCTCCATTCGCCTACTTCTCCCCCTATCTATCTTTTCACCTCACTTCTGTATTCTTTTCTTTCCCTATCTTCCCTGTATCTTCCCTCTCCCTTCGTACTCTCCCCTACACCTTTCCTTAGTTTATATGAAAGGTTCCTGCCAACACACACCAACGAATTCTCAAAAGCCTCAGCTCCCCCCTTATTGGAATTCATATACGAGTAAGTCTTGTGATGTGAGCAAAAACATTCTTCACAGTGTTCTCCAGGGGGTCTTTTTATGTGGGTGGATTGCGATTCTTGATTGATACAGGTGAGGCGGAGTGACGTGGAGTTAGACAAAGGGTTACAGGTGTTTATATTTGATAGGTGTTCACGCTTTATTGATTCTCTCTCTCTCTCTCTCTCTCTCTCTCTCTCTCTCTCTCTCTCTCTCTCTCTCTCTCTCTCTCTCTCTCTCTCTCTCTCTCTCTCTCTCTCTCTCTCTCTCTCTCTCTCTCTCTCTCTCTCTCTCTCTCTCTCTCTCTCTCTCTCATCCGTTTTGTTTATTTGTTTGTTTTGCGAGAACTAATTTCCTTTCGTCTTTTTATCTCCAGTGTCTTCAAACTTTTTTTCGATAAATTCCAAATCCCTCTCGTTTCTTATTTTCCTGCTCTCGACAAGATGAAATTTCACTTACACTTTTATATCTTCAGCGTCTTCAATCGCTTTTTTTTTACCTGCACTTTCTTTTATTTTCTCTTTTTATGGCGAAGCTTTCTCAAGAGGCTAGATGGATGTCTCTTCTATTTTCTTTCTTCCTAACTCAATTTAGCCTTTTCTCTCTATTTAATCCTTTACACTCACTGGTCTCTCTCTACGTAACTCGTGTTGACCTACATTAACCACACTTTTAACGGGTTTGTGAACGGCGCTCCCATTAACATTCTTCAAATTGTTTTATACTCTTCTTCCCTCTCTTCCGGCGCCCCTCGGGAAGACAATATTCAGGACGTGTTGTTATCTTTTCCCTTATCGCCGCCGCAACACGCCTCCTGTACGCCTCTTATCTCGCTCTACGAAATTACAATGGTGAGGGATGGTGACGAGCAGTACTGTTTGCCTCCCCTCCTCGGCCACTTGTTTTATGGCCTTTTTTATGGGTGTAATGTCTTTGCTCTATGTGTTAGAGTGGGGGAGTCTTTGTGTGTGTGTGTGTGTGTGTGTGTGTGTGTGTCGAGACCTCTTTCCTACCTCCTCCTCCTCCCCCTCCTCTTCCTCTCTCCTTCAGCTCCTTTCCTCTTGACTCTTTCTCCTCCTCCATATTCCAGACCTATTCCACTTCTGCCGCATCCTCCCTGTTTATTTCCTCCTCCCCTCCCTCTTCTCTTTCGTCTTCTCTTCCTCCTCTTCCATCTCCTCCTTTTGGTCCTTTTCTTCCGTCTCTTACCACCATCACCTCTACTTCCTCTTCCTCCTCCTTATTCACCTCCTCCTCTTTCTCCTCCTCCTCGTTCTCCTCGTCCTCGTCCTCCTCTTTCTCCCGCCTTCTTCCTTCTCTTTCTCCTCCCTCTTCTCCTCCAGGCATCATCCATCCTAAGAAAGCAACAAAAAGCCTCGGCCACAGATCACGAGGGGCCGCGCGGAGCCTTGACGCTGGAGTAATGGCCTGGAAGTCCTGCGGGGCGGGGCGGCGGGCGTCTAGGGACTGTCAGGCTCGGGTGGTCACGAGGGCCGCGGAGGAGGACGAAGCTGTGATGGTATTCTTGTTTCTACGGCTTATTTTGCTTTCGCTTTTTGGAGAGGGGTTGTATGGCTCCTTTGGTTCCTTTATGGTTGGTTAGACGTAGACGAAGACGAGGATGGTAGTGCCATTCCTGTTGTTGCTGAGACGTCTTCGTTTTCCATTTTATTCATGAGGATGGAACGAGAGGGAGGATGGGTGTTTAATTCTTGTTGGTGTCGATCTTTTTGTTTTCCATTTTCTTTAATCTCGAGAATGGAAGGAGAACGAAGCAAGTATTGTAATTCTTGTTGCTGCTGATTCTTCCTTGTTTTCCGTTTTCTTCACGAGCATGGTCAGTTTGTGCCTCAACTCTTTTGTGGGTCGAGGATGTAGACAAGAAAGATAACGAGGATTGTAGTGGTGGTCAGGGTTGCAAAGGGTGGGAAAGTTTCCGGAAAAAGAGAAAGTTTCCGGAATTTTCAGGGCCCGAAAATTTTGGGAATTTTCGAGAATTTTCAAATTTTTCACACGTTTGTATTTGTATTAATAAAAAATCCAATTTTGGTTAATGTAATTATTAATTAAAAAGCATTAAGCTACAAAAATTGGCCTCTGTTGTATAGAAAGTCTCATTTGTAAGGAAGCATACTATATGAATTTTCTGAGTCAAGACGTATAATAACGGTTCAGAGTTTTATTAGGCTAGGTTAGTTTAGAGTATCTTCAGACACATGATAGCCAGCACCTTATGGTATAAATCAACAAACGATGACCTTTGTTGCATAGAAAGTCTCGTTAGTAAGGCACTTTATAGGAATTTTGTGAGTCAAGACCTATAGTAACTGTTTGTTTTCAGGTTAGTTTAGGTTAACCGGAGGGCGGCATAAGCCTCAATAGGCGTCACTTAAATAATCCTGCCTGCGCCACCACCGGGCTTAGGGATATTTACTAACAGCTTCCTAAAACTGAAGTCTAGAGGCAACAATAAATTCAGCCTCAAAAATAAAGCCCAATAGCGCCATAGGGAAACGTAATTTTTTCTCAATTCTCAAAGTTTCCGAAAATTCCCGAAATTTCTCAAAATTCCCATGGACAGTTTCCCAGTTCAAAATTCCCAGGAATTTTACAACCCTAGTGGTGGTCTTGTAGTTGCTCGTTGCTGCTTCTTTCTCTTTGCTCTCACTTTCCTTCACGAGTTCGGCCAGTTCGTTCCAGTTCGTTCTTTCTTAGTCAAAGGATTGTTTTGTGCCAAGAACGAGGGCGAGAATGGTGGTGGTTCTCTCGATGTTGCATTTTCCTCTTTGTCTTCTTTGTTTTCACCTTTCTTTCGCGAGGGTGTGGCTTTAGTGGCTATTTGAAGAGGGACATATGTGTGTGGGGAGGTGAAGTGGCGAGGTTGAGTGTAGATTGGGCGCTGGTTGGAATATATGCCGTGTGGAGTCTTGTTCTGCTCCATTTAACATGATGTTAAGTAGGAAAGCTTATCCCCATTCCTCTTTTCAATTCACCTTACGATACCTTGTCGAAAATATAGATGGAAACATGTATATTCACCTCCACGAGCAAGGGTAAGAGCGACCAAAGCAGCGAGAAGGGTAGCAAAGAGCAACATAACAAGAGCCACGCTTTGAGCACACCCGTCTGCGCTATTAAAGAGGAATTATGTCCCCAATGGATAAGAGGCGGCGAGTGGAGACGCGAGAGTTGAGTACTGCCACGCGCGGGTCCTAACCTGTTATTGGGGGCCTGAAGGGTTGTGCTCCGCCGAGGCTTCCCGTCCTCGTCGCCTCCGGGTTGGTCTGGGTCTTTTTGATGCACGGGATGAGAGGAACAAAGACGAGGAGATGAATCAACATTGTTACTCGTTTATGCTGAAAATTGCTTTGCCTGTTAAGTATGTTGTGCATGCAGGATGTTAGAAGTTCTCATGACTGACAAAATTCTTACTGGTGATTTTTCTTTTTTCGTGTTTCTCTAAAAGAGTTTAATTTTCTCGTCCTGTTGGGTAGTATATGTAGGATGTCTTAGATGTTTGTGGCTGTCTTGAAAGTCTTATTAAGTTATCTTCGTATTTGTTCATAGCATTTCCTCCTCATATTTTAAGTATGTTAGAGAGAACGTAGAATGAATTAGTTTTTTTTTTTTGTGTGTGTGTGACTGATAACATTTCTACGAGTCATTATTTGTATACTGATGATGCATACTTTGTAAATAACTTAGTCTCTCCTTAAAGAATAATGCTTTTGGTTGATTTCCTTCTTGGTTGAATTGGTTGTCTTTAAATAACAGTGATGTGTAGTTATAGGAAATGTCAAAGTCAGGTCTTTTGTTTGTTTTTTTGGTATAGGAGGAAGGAATTCAGATAAAACAACACACACACACACACACACACACACACACACACACACACACACACGCACACACCCACACACACACAATGTCAGAGCATCACAAAATGTTTTCAGATTATTTTTCCATCTTTCCTCGTCCACCCAAGTCCCTTTGCTTGATTCCGAGAACCTCCTCCTTCCTTCACTTCCGTCCTTCCTGCCTTCCTTGTGCTCTCTTTCTATTATTTCTTCCTCTTTCTCCTTCCTTGACCTATATTTTTCTTCACATTCCTTCCTGTTTCCTCCTCCTCCTCGGTCTTATCTTCCTTTTATTCTCTTCAGTTGTTATTTATGTGTGACGAGAAGAAAAATATAGATTCCAACCTGACGATCGCAACACAGGAATTCATTATAAGGTATCAGATCCTCTCCGTTAAAGGTTCGAGGCATTTCAACTTCATATTTTAGTCAAAGAAAAATTTTGTTGACGTGAGGTATTTTGATTCCTTTATTTCTTTCATCTCTTTAATGGATGGTTTTCGATTCCATTAAGTTATTGATGTGATTTCTTTTACACTTGGCTTAAACGTTTGAAGAGAGAGAGAGAGAGAGAGAGAGAGAGAGAGAGAGAGAGAGAAAAAAAGGCCAACACAGAGAACCGCAGACAAACAGACGCACAGACAGACAGACAAAGGAGATGAGGTAGTAAGTTGCAAAAAGCGGAAGAGGAATATGATGATGATGAGAGAAGGAGGAAAAAACAAGCCAAAAAACGAATAACAGATGAGAGTAAATGACGTAGCGGTAAGACTTTTTCCATCTCCCTCCTTCCTCTTCCCTTCCGTACTTCCTTCCCTCTCTCTACACCTCCCTCCTCCTCCCCCCTAACACCTCCTCTTTCTTTTTCCACCCATGTATTCCTCAGTAATCTTTGACTTTTTTCCATTTTCCTTCTTCTTCTTCCCTTCCCTGCTCGCCTCCCTTATCTTCTCCCTCCCTCTCCTCCCTTCTTTTTCTTCCCATGCATTCCTCAGTAACCTTTGGCTTTTTCCATTTTCCTCCTTCCTCTTCCCCTCCACATATCTTTCCCTTCCCTTCCCTTCTTTTTCTTCCCATGTATTCCGCAGTAGTCTTCATCTTATCTAGGAGAAAGAAAGTACAATGATGACCTCGCTCACTCTTTCGGAAAACTTGCATCAACCATTATCTCTTTGTTTCTATCTCGCTATCTATCTTTTCATCTATCTGTATCTTCTCCCTCGGTACAGTAACGTATCTAGCCAGTACGGGAAAACTAGTATCAACCACTATCTTTATCTATTTCTACTTATCTTTCTATCTCCCTCTCCTTCTCTGTGTACAACGACGCATCAAGGCTCATAAGGCAGAGTCCTACCACCACCACGACCTCCGACAAGCCGTTTAATTAAGCCTCCCGGGACGCCCACTGTAGGCTGAGTCCACGGGCTGTTTCGGGCAGGTGGGGCGTGCACTAACTCCTCAGTCTCAGGTGTGTAACGCCCCCCAAGCACTCCCTTCCACTGACAATAAAAGGGAATGGAGGGGTTTTCTTTTTCCTGTCCTTTGTTTTCTTTTTTCTTTTTTCTTGGGGGGGAAGTGATGGGGGTCTTTCTTTGCCTTTACGGACGAATTCTCTTTCATCTCGTAGTACCTTTCTGTAGCGTAATGTTGTTTCTGTCTATTGTGATTCTCTCTCTCTCTCTCTCTCTCTCTCTCTCTCTCTCTCTCTCTCTCTCTCTCTCTCTCTCTCTCTCTCTCTCTCTCTCTCTCTCTCTCTCTCTCTCTCTCTCTCTCTCTCTCTCTCCTTCCAACAATTCTGCCAAGGTTATTTTCATTCTTATTTCTTGACACACTTTTCTGAATTCGTTATTATCAATGTTTTCTCTGTCTCGTTTTGCTGATGTCTGTTTGTGTGTGTGTTCGTGTGTATATCTGTTCTCTTGTCTGCCCTGTGGCTTAAGCGCGCTCGAGTGTAATTTTCTCTGTTGCAAGCGGATGAAATGAGACTTTTTTTTCTCTCTCTTTTTTTATTGTTTTTTTAATTGGTGCAGCGTGAGTTAAAGCTTTCATCAGGAAGGTGTGATTGCCTAAGGAAATGCTTCAAGGAGTAATGTGATATTGTTTTCCTTTTTTTATGGAGTCACGTGGAAGGCTGTGATATTATTTTCTTTTACCCCCATCGGTTTTTTTTTCGTGTGTGTGTGTGTGTGTGTGTGTGTGTGTGTGTGTGTGTTTCAGCTCGTTTGAATAACCAGGCCACTGAAAAATAATGGTCAGAGCGATGTCCTTAAAACTGTACTTTACCTGCCCATTTATTTAATTACCTCTCGGGGTCGCAGGTTAATGAGAGAGGAGGGATATGATGGAGGAGTGAGAGGGAGGAGAGAAGGAGAGGGAGGGATGGGAGGAAGGAGGAAAAAGGGGAAGGGAAAAATGGTACTGATGAGAGAATGTAAAATAAGGTAAAGGACGAAAGAAGGAAGAAACAGGAATAAGGAGGAGGAAGAGGAAGAGTATGAAAGAAAGAGGATAAACTAAATGCAAAAAGAGGAAAAGGAGAGATGGGAGGAATAAGGAAAATGAGGAAGAAAAAAAGGGTAAAGATGAAAAAATATGGAAAAAGTAAACGAAAGAAGGAAGAAACAGAAATTAGCTCGAAAAAGAGGAAAAGGGAGAAAGAAGGAGGACAAATTGAATGTAAAAAGAGGAAAACTATTGATTGTTACTATTAGAGAGAGAGAGAGAGAGAGAGAGAGAGAGAGAGAGAGAGAGGTGCAGGTAAGGCAATACAGGTTAACTCTTACAATGAAGCGAATTGAGGTACCCGCGGCATGGCATTAGCGGCGCGCGGCACTACTTGGCTAATACGGCATGGTAATGGTAGCGCGTCCCACCTCTCGTTTTCTGTGGTGATGTGACCGCTGAAGGGCAGACACTTCTATTTAATGCGGACCTTTTAGGCAGCAAGACCGTCATTTGTGGAGCCACCTCACTGATTGCCGTTTCTTTCCCCGTCTGTGTGTGTGTGTGTGTGTGTGTGTGTGTGTGTGTGTGTGTGTGTGTGTGTGTGTGTTTTCCTCTCCTTCGGGTACTCTAGCTTTCGTGGTTATGGATTCTCTTCTGCTATCTCCTCGATGTTTATTCTTGGCCTCGTGAAATGCGGGACCGCTCAGACTCGACACCAAACACAGACCAGACGTAGAAAGACATCCAACGCTGCATAGGAGACGAGATGGGGCGGAGGGATTGACACCCGTAGTACTATATGTCGGGTTGTAGTATTGAGTGGTAGACATAAGAGGACTCTTGTTCGTGTGAAAAGGGTGTTTGTTTTGCTTGTGCTTTTTTGTTTTGTTCTGCGTAGTGTTTATGATTATATTTAGTGGTTTGTTGTGAGTGTTTTATTTTCCTCTTTCTTTTTTCTTCTGTTGATTCCACTCGTTTTTCTGCCCCCGTTTTTTTTCGTATTATTTTTCCTGTTCCGTGTTTTGTTATTGTAGTTATTGTTTTTGTGTTATTTTTGTTCTACTTCGTCTTTTTGTACTTTTTTCTTTATTTCTTCCTTTTTTTGCCTTTTTCTTCTTTTTCTTTTTCGTCGTCTTCACTTTCTTCTTCTTCTACTTCTTCTTCTTCTTCTTCTTCTTCTTCTTCTTCTTCTTCTTCTTCTTCTTCTTCTTCTTCTTCTTCTTCTTCTTCGTCTTCTACTTCTTTTTAATGATTCTCTTATCTGCTTTCTTTAACCCTCCCTTCTCTACCTCCTCTTCCTCCTCTTCCTCCTCCTCTTCTTCGTTGTCCTTGATCGCCGCCAAGCCAGAGGAGTGACGGCAAATATTGTAGAAAGAAAGAGCCGGGCGACTTCTAACGCTGCTTTCATCGCGCTCCCCATTATGTGTTCTTTACGTGTCTTAAAAGGAAGGCTAGGAGGAAAATAAGTCTCGTGCTTTTTATTCCGTCATCAGAGGTTTCCCATGATTGATATCCGCGCGTGTGTGTGTGTGTGTGTGTGTGTGTGATCATAATAAAACCCACGTAAAGTGATTAAACACGCAAGGTAAAAAAAATAGACGACTAAAAGCTATAAATGTTAAGATGATTAAGTCTCGATTGGGAAAGGAATTAAACCTATTTTCCTATCCAATATAAGAAGCTGAAGGTTATTAAAAGGCGGTAAACTCTATTAATTAAACATAAAAGGGTAGGATCAGGCGCAGCAGTGTGTCCTTGTAAATCACCTTAATGAGAACCGGTTTCTACCTGTCGTTACCTGGCTGTTCTTTGTGGTGTCCCGTTAGGTTCTATTTCAAGCCTCTTCTGTTGGATAGCGCCTCAGTGTTTTTCATACGTATATATTTTTACACCTTTTTTTCTTGTTCTTCTTTATATCAACTTGCCTTTGTTCTTTGGAAGTCTTGTTAGAGGGATGCAGATTAACGCAGAAGAAAGAAAATTAAGCAGCTTGTTAAGAGAGTAATTTAAAAGAAGTCTCGCTGGAGGAAGAGTCATCTATCTCTTGTTATATATATATATATATATATATATTTTTTTTTTGTCCAGACTCCCTTTGTCATACTTTTCCCTACTCTGTGGCCTTAATAGTTTGTCCCGTAAAGATGAGCAAGTTAACAAAAGAAGCATAATGAGCAGTCAGTAATAGACTACTTACAAAGATATATAAACAGCAAACAAATGAAGAGATTACCTTTAAAAGAAGACCAGACATACTCACAGAAAACAGAAGCTCTTACAAGAATTATCATCAGAATAACAAAAAAATAGTAAGGAGAAGAACATCCGAACAGAATCAAGAGAATATTCAGACAAAATCACAAGAAGCAGAAAAAGCAAGGTAGTTATTAAGGGGGAAAAATATACCATGAAACTCAACAAGCGACCACACAAACAAACAAGATAATTACTTCACGAACAAAATAAAACTACTTGCAAAAACTAACAAAAAGTAGCGAGACAAAGTTTTTTAGTATCATTTCTCCCTTTCTTATAACTTTACCTCACGCCTTTTCCACCCACGCACCTCCTGTGCCCTACTCCTCCTCTCCCCTCCTCTCCCTCCCCTCTCGTCTGCCCCTCCCTCCCTCCCGCCGAGCCACACACCTGGGGCCCACGAACCCCCAGGTGGCAGTAATGGTTCTCAGGGTTAATTTCATATCCTGTTAAGCCTCGAGAACCAGTAAAGAAGCAGAAAGTGTGGGGACAGGAGGCACTTGTGGGGAGGAGGAAGAGGAGGAGAAGGAGAAGGAGGAGGAATAAGTGCACGAGAAAGAGAAAGAGGTGGAAGTGGAAGAAGAGTATAATAATGAGAAGGAGGAGGAGGAGGAGGAGGTGGTGGAGGAAAAGTGCTGAAGGGAATGAAAGGAGTGAACGAAAGAGAGTGAGAGTGAAAGTGTTAAGGGTCAGTGAGGTTTCAGGGGAAAATGAGAGAGTGTGGCGATGAAAACAACGCCTCAGAGAAAGAAAATGAGCGTGGGGAAATGTTTAAAAAGAAAGTAAAAGCATAAAGATGGTTTGCAGGTAATAAGAAAAGTAAATTAGGTGGAAAATGTAAATGATTTGACTAGAAACTGGAAAGGGAACAGGATAACTTAAATAAGAAGATAAAGAAGTAAACGTAGAAAGAATAAAGAAAAGGACACATTTACAAGGAACTAAAAAAATGGGAAGGTAGAAATGAGGAATGAAATTATAAGAGCAGTTACAGCAAGGAAAAGGAACAGGAGAACTTAAAGAGGAAGGAAATATTAGAGTAAACGTAGAAAGAATTAAGAAAAGAACAAATTTACAGGGAACTGGAAGAATGGGAAGGTAGGAATGAGGAAAGAAATGATAATACTGGCCAGAATAAGGAAAATAGGAACACTAAATATGGAAACACCTGCGAAAAAGTTAGATTCGTTGAAGGAGAAAGGACTGAGACGAGGAGGGTGAGGATGAAGGTGTGTTGTACTTTGTGAAGGAAACAGGAATACAGGAAAAGGAAGGAGCAGCGAAAAAGATGGATTGGTTGAAGTAGACAGAAGATGAAGAGGAGGAAGAGGGGAAGGAGGATGTGTTGAAATGGAAAGAGAATGAAGTCGAGGAAGATGAATAGTAGTAAGTTATGTTATAATAGAAAGAGAACCAAGAAAAGGGAGATGAGAATGAAGCTATATTGAAGTAGAAAGAAAATTAAGATGAAGAGGTTGTGTTGGAATAAAAGAGAAAGAAAGAAAAAAAGTATTATGACGAGGAAGATGAGGAGGAATAAGTTGACACAGAAATGTAAACAGAACAAGGAAGATAATGAAACAGTGATGAAATAGAAAGATAATCAACACAAAGAAGATTAGGAGGAAGTTAAATTGAAATAGAAATAGAAATACGACAAGGAAGATGAGGAGGAAATCATCTTGAAATCAACAACAACAAAAAAACAGGAAGAAAGAAAGAAAAGAAAAGAGCCACACACACAGAAAAAAAAAAAAAGATGCATTAGCTGAAGTAGAAACTGAATTACAACGAGACGAGGAGGAAGTCGAGTTCAAACATTTCCCTGAAGAATAATAAAAAAAAGAGTCGTGTCAGAACAGGTGTAAAAAGCTTGTAACGCGAACACAGAATCATCCAGTGACACCTCGCACCTGTGAATAATTACCACGAAGAATGACACGCTGGTAGAAAGAACTCGCCGTGGAAACCTCACCAGTATTTACCTTTTTTTTTTTTTCCTTTTGGTCTTATTGACTTTTTTGTTGTTGTTGGTGGTGGTGTGTTTGTTGTTATCGTTGTTCTTGTTCTTGTTGTTTAGTAATGTGGAGTCGCTTCCTCGTCCTGTGCAAGTGTAATTTCCTGCTTGTGTTTTAAGGCACTAAAGGATATGACGGCAATTTTAATTTATTTTTTTGTATATATGCTTTTTGTGTGTATATTTAAAAGGTGTTTGTCTCTCTTCCCCCCGCCCCCTTTGTTGCGACGCCATAATTGCATACCCCAATCTCTCTCTCTCTCTCTCTCTCTCTCTCTCTCTCTCTCTCTCTCTCTCTCTCTCTCTCTCTCTCTCTCTCTCTCTCTCTCTCTCTCTCTCTCTCTCTCTCTCTCTCTCTCTCTCTCTCTCTCTCTCTCTCTCTCTCTCTCTCTCTCTCTCTCTCTCTCTCTCTCTCTCTCTCTCTCTCTCTCTCTCTCTCTCTCTCTCTCTCTCTCTCTCTCTCTCTCTATCTATCTATCTCTCTCTATCTTCGCGGTAATGTTTTTCCAAGCAATATCAGTTCCGGCGAGGCGGCTTCAGGGTGTTTTCCTTCCCCCAATCCATCAGTATCGCCTCGGCTTCTCCTCCTTCAACGTCTCCATCACCTCCCTCGACGAATTAATCCCCGACAGCGCCAGTGATTAGCGGCGTAAGTCTCCCCTGAAGCTGATCGTCTTAAAAATCATATTCACCCCTCGGATTATTAATTATTTTTATCAGGTCATTATTTATCCCCCGGCGTGTGTTATTTATGAGACTTTCTAAGGGAGATGGAGGAGAGGGAGATGGGAGGAAGGAAGGAAGGAAGGAAGGAAGGAAGGAAGGAAGTGAAAATAGAAAATACGTGCTAGAAGAAGGAAGGAAGGAGGTGAAAACAGAAACTACACAACAGAAGAAGAAGGAAGAAATTGGACAAAGAGGGAGAGTACTTAAAGAAAATGGGGCAGAAGGAGACAAGGAGGACAAAGGAGACAGGAGACGGACAGGAGGAGAAAAGAAAGAGGCGGTAACATAGACGATAGAAAGGAGAGAGGAAAATTGGAAGTAGAACGAGATAAAAAGGAAGAAAGGCTTATAATCGGGAACAACGGTAACGAGACACAAAAACACACGAGTCCCATATATCCAATTCATGTTCCTTCAACGGATATCTACCTTACAACGAAGCAGATAACCCAAAACAAGCCTCTGTACCACGTTGACATCACTCACTTGCTTTTTAATGGAGTGTGTTTGGTATGTAACTGACGAGAGATTGAAACACAAACGACCAGCTTTTTACGAGAAACAGAGAAAGAAGGAGAGTGAGATGATGGAGGATATGAATGAGGACGAGGAGGAGAAGGAATGAAGGAGAATGGGATATTAGTGGTCTGATCAAGGAGAATTGGAACATTGATTCAGGCACAGTAACATCGACGAGCCAACCCTCCACTCTAGTCATTTCACTTTTACATGAATCTGGACCTCAGCGTTTGAAAAAAGGTGAAATGAATACTGCGCTGCGGCCGGCGAAGGGAGCAACAGTGGAAAGGAATGGAGAAAGCAGCGAAATATATGTCCGACAATCCCTCTGATGCTTAAATAATTCACCTTAACATGCATCTAAACGCGAGTGTTGAGGAGAGGTGAAAAGAGGGAATAAACTGCACTGAATGGGGAACAGGTTGGAGAGGCAAGCGTGAAGGTGGACAGTGAAGGGATATAGAAGAGTCTAAATCACTTGCTTTGTGGTTACGGCGTTGTGTGAGAGCAAGAACAAGGTGTCGGTGTGAGGGTACAGGTGTGCGGCGGTGAGGGAGAGGAAAGGCAAGTGGGTGGAGAATGACGTAGTGAATTATATATGAAGTGAGAGGACACAGAGGCTCAGCTTGGTATATATAGACAGAGAGAGAGAGAGAGAGAGAGAGAGAGAGAGAGAGAGAGAGAGAGAGAGACGAACA
>NC_066513.1:17724183-17756683 GCF_024679095.1 Eriocheir sinensis | reverse complement strand
ACACTCGTTTTATTGTATTTTCTCTACTTTAAAAGTGTGACAACAAAGAAAATATCGCTTCCTCATTCCTAAAAGACTCGTGTTCCTAGTCACTTTCCTCCGCCAACGATTAGAAACTGTTTATTCATTGCCAAAACCCCGTGTTCGCAGACTTGTCGTGATGTGAATCAATGCTCACTACTATTACATCAGTGCAGCGTTGCGTCGCGTTCTCCTCACACAACGACATGTTAAATTATGAGGCAAGGCGGCGGCACGCGTGATGAACCTGCCGCTGGATATTTCATGCACGGGAGAATGACGATGGCAGAGAAGGAGGAAGGAGAGGGATAGGGAAAGGAGACAGAAGGAGGGAGAGGGAAAGGAGACAGAAGGAGGGAGAGGAGGAAGAAGACGGGATGAAGTAAACACAGAGGAAGGGAAAAAGAAGGAGAGAAAAGTCGGGCAAAGCGCATTATAAAGGGAGAGAGAGCAGAGGGAGAGGGGAAGGAAGCATAAAGAGGAAGATGGGAAAGGAGACAGTACGAAGTGGAGACATTGAGGGAGGGAGAAAGAGAGGAGAGGAGAGGGTGAGAGGAGCAGAGTGAAGTAGATATTAGAAAGGAAGAGAGGGGGATGAGAGAGGGAGCGAAGTGAAGGGAAGGAGAAAATGGGAAGGAGAGAAAGAGAGGAGTGTGGCAAAGTGGATATATAGAGAGAGGAAGAAAGAGGGAAGAAGAGAGGGGAGAAGGGGACTCAGCGTGAAGAAGGAAAGGGAGCAGAAGAGGATGGGAGGGAGGCGCGTATTGGCATGCACCTCGCGCCGCCGCAGATGGGGGCCGTGAGGGAGTGGGGGCAGCTCTTAGTATCGGCAGAGACATTCCTGTTCAGATGATGCTCGTTGCTCACGCGCCAGACGGATATCGGTAATCGTGATGCATTATGGGTCAGGGAATTTCCTAACCCATGCAATGATTTAGAGTTCCGAGGGCATAGACTTCCTTTTTCCCCCGTCCACAGGTAGGGAAATGGGTAAATAGGTAGTTAGATAGGGAGGCAGGTGTTAAAGTGCAAAATGTGTCTCTCTTTTGTTTCCTTCCCACTGAGGTTTACGAGCAGAGGAGTGAATGAATGGAACAAACTTAAGTAGATAAATAGGCAATGCAAATACGTTTAAAGGTATCAAACAAAGATTAGATTGAGTTATGAGTGTTAAAGAAAAAAGTAATTAATAATGTACTCAGGTGTCATGTATGAACCAACTTTCTGGTATTTTTCCTATATTCTCGTGTTTCATTGTGTATTCTTCCATTATATCTTGCTTTCCTATTTCTCCCTATATCCTTTTATCATACTTTCTCTTCCTCCATCATTCGCTTTACCTCCATCTTCACATACCATTTTTCCCTCTCTGCTTGGTCCACTTTAATGCATGCTATTATCCTACCTTCTTTCCCTCTTATATCCTCCCCTTTCACTCACTCTCCTCTCTACTTCCCTCTACCCTTTCCTCACTTCACCTCATCAATAATACCTTCAGTAGGATAGATCAAACAGCCTTCACCCTTACACCTGAAGAAATTGCTCCACCCCCCAAAAAAGTTCGATAAAGTGGGCCTGTTTTATACCCTTGTCTTCTTTTTCTTTCCTCCCCTCCCCTACCCTCCCCACATCTCCCCTTCCCTCCCCTCCCCTCCTTCTTCCCCTCCCCTCCGCTCCCCTTCCATCCCCCTCCTAAGGTTTATGCATCAAAGGCGGTTGTATAGAAATAATGGCTGGCGTCCTTGAATGTGTGTCTGATCTTTATGACTGACGCGGACACACACACACACACACACACACACACACACACACACTCACATACACCGTTCACCTGCTTGAATGTCAGTGGGCAGGTGAGGCGAGGAGAGGTGAAATTGGGTAGCAGAGTGAAGTGTAGTAGGGCGTGGTGAGGTTGTGTGTGGTGGGGATGATGATAATAATAATAATAATAATAATAATAATAATAATAATAATAATAATAATAATAATAATAGGAATAGTCACGAAACATTATTTATTTAATTGCCCTGAATTCCCAGAAATCAGTTGAGAATGTTAGGCGGAAAAGGATGCGAGGAACAAGAAGTGAATAATAGAAAAAAAAAAAGATATCCTGACCGATAATTATATGAAATATCCACAAAAGGAAAAGTGGCCTTGAATACATCGAAATGCAATATAAGAAAAGCATAAAAAATAGGAATAAAAAAAACAAACTTACCGGGGCTGCCATATAAGGAGATGGAGAACACGATAAAAAAGCAATAGAACCAATGAATATATAAAAAAAAAAGTACCCGTAGTAATGATAGCTATGAGAAAATGAAAAAGTGCGACCTTCACGAGCCCCGCGAGTGAGTGAGTGGCGTGCACACGAGTAACATTACAACCCAAAACAAAACGAAAACAGATATTAAAGAAGTACCGTTGCCAACATTTTTCTGTGAGGCTTTTGTGTGAGACCTGACTTCAGAGTAAAACAAGAAACATACTTGACTCCATTAATGAACCAGATGAGAGGGAGGTAGAGGGAGGAGCAAGACTGGGAAGGGGGGGGGAGAGGGGGCGCGAGGGGGGGCGGCATTCAGAACCTACGCAAGAGTGGACAAAAACACAGCTTTATTTATTTTATCCCGTCAAGGTGAACCTGTAGTCCTCATTAACGCGCCTTGTCCGCCGAGCCCTACCTGTGCTGTCTTGCTTCACCTGTTCCTCTCCTCCGTGGACTGGTGAGAAGGTGTATTGACAGACTGACAGGTAGATGCATAGACGGGTAGAGAGGTAGACAGATAGGTAGGTAGGTAAGGTAGTTATGTGATAGATATATGATTTGGCAGATAGACAGAAAGGTAGGGTTAGTAAACAGACGGACAGGTAATTTGACAGGTAGACAGATTGAGATTGAAGTCAGAGATAGATCCGAAAATTAGTAATATGAATAGATTAGTCCATGGCGCATACATAGCTACACACACCACACACACACACACACACACACACACACACACACACAGGTGACAGCAAGTTAATTAGCAGACTCACTTTCGCAGCATCCAGGTTGAGATCGTCCTTGGCGGCCAGGCAGGTGATGTTTAGGGTAACTGAGGCGTGAAGGAGACGTGAAGCAGGTACGGGGCCTGTAATACACACACACACACACACATTCGTAAATATTATCTTCACTTTCGTTTTAATTATTGTTAGTTTTATCATCACTATTGCTCTCATTATTATTATTATTATTATTATTATTATTATTATTATTATTATTATTATTATCATCATTATTATTATTATTATTTCTTATTTCAAAAGGGCTAGGCTACAACAACCTCACCAATATCACCTCCTTTACAACCCCCACCACCACCATCACCTCCACCACTACCACCACCACCGACCTTCCTGAACCACCACCACCACCATCACCTTCACCACCACCACAACCACCACCACCATCAACCTTCCTGAACCACCACCACCACCAGCTCTGCAACACCGCTTTTCGCACCACCGCCGCGACCATCACTTCTACAACAACAACAGCAACTTCACGGCCTTGTTTCCTGGCGCCTCTTGTGTTCCTACAAACTTCACGAGCCGGTTAATTTCCATGCTGGAGTTTAAGCATTTTTCTTCTCCTAGTTTTCGAGCGCACTCCCTTTTTTTCCTCCTTTACACGCTGGCCGCTGCTGGAGGGCCTTAATTGCTCCTGGGACGGCGGAGGCGTAGAGGAGGAAGGGAAGAAGACCAGGAAGAGGAAGGAAGAGGGGGAGGAGAAACAGGGAGGGTAGATCAAGGCTTATGGTCATCACCTTATTATCTTGAAAGGAAGAGTTACTTTATTTAGGTGGCTTATAAGATACGAGATAAAAAAAGGAAGGAGTAGGAAGAGGAAGGAAGGACGTGGAGAAACAGGGAAAGTATTTGTTAATTTTAGAAGATTTAATTGGTACTGTGTAGAAAAGGAAAGGAAGATTATGATGAAAAGGAGGAGAAAGACCAGGAGAAACACAAAAGGTAGGTCAAGGCTTATGCTTAGCACCTTATTAACTCGAAGGGAAGGCTTATTTTAGTTCCTTTTAGGGTATTTAGCTGATATGGTTTAGGTAAGGGAAGGAAGATTAGATAGAGAAGGAGATAATCAGGAGAAACAGGGAAAGTTGATCAAGGCTTATGTTCATCATCATTTTATTTTCTCGAAGGGAAGAGGTATTTTGGTTGTCTTGATATGATGTAGATAAGGAGAAAGGAAGAAAAAGTAGAGAAGGAGAAGAAAAAGCAGGAGGAAGAGTAGGAAGGCCAGGAGGAGGTGGAAGATATTAAAAAAACTATTAACAGTAGGAAGAGCACTAAGAGGAGGAGGAGGACCGGGGAGGAAAATTACAAGGGCCAAGAGAAGGAGGACTTGGAGGAGAGGTAAAAGGAGGAAGGGTGGGAGGAACAAGAGGAGGAGGAAGACATTATCACAAACCACTTGCTAGATGGGTACAGGCTCTTCCCTCCCTCTCCTTACCTTTCCTTTCCTTTTCCTTCCCCTCCCTTCCTTGCCCTCCCCTCCTTTCTCTTTCCTTCCCTTCCCTTTATTTCCCTTTCTTCCCTTCTCTTTCTTTCCCTTGCTTCCCTTCCCTTTCTTTCCCTTTTTTACCGTCCCTAACTTTCCCTTTCCTTCCCTTCCCTTTATTTCCCTTTCTGCCCTTCCCTTTCTTTCCCTTTTTTACCGTCCCTTCCTTTCCCTTTCCTTCCCTTCCCTTTATATCCCTTTCTTCCCTTCTCTTTCTTTCCCTTTCTTCCCTTCTCTTACTTTCCCTTTCTTCCCTTCCCTTTCTTTCCCTTTCCTTCCCTTCCCTTTCATTCCCTTCCCTTTATTTCCCTTCTCTTTCTTTCCCTTTCTTCCCTTCCCTTCCCGTTTATTATTCCTCTTGTGTCATGCATTTTCTCCCTCATCATTTCTCTACTTTTACTTTATTCTCATTCCTCAGCTTCTCTCCACCGTCGCTTTCTCTTATTCTGCACCTTTTGCTTTCCTATCGTATCTATCTTTTTTTTCCCTTTTCTCCTGCAGTCCCTTCCTTTTATCTTCCCCATTCCCTTTCCTCCATCCTCCGTCATATCCTCTATTTATCCCTCCTGTCCACCACCCCTTCCCGTCCCCTTTCATCTTGCAATTCCTTTTTTTTTACCCTCTTCCATCCATCCTTTCCTCATAATCAATCCTTTCCTCTTCTTTCCCTCGATCATTTCCTGTTACTACTTTCCCTTCTTTATCATTTGTATTCTCTCTTTTCCCATACAGTCCTTCTTTTGCCATCATTATTACCGTCCCTTTATTCTCCTCTACCCATCTCCACCATTCCCTCTTACATACCTTTATCCTTCTTCTTTCTCTTACCTTCCTTGAAATTACCATTCCTCTTCCCCATTTCTCCTTATCTGCCCTTACCTTACTTCCCCTTTCATCCCCTTTCTTTACTCCTGCCCGTTTCTCCCTATCTGTCCTTACTGCCCACCTCTTCCTTTCATTCTAATTCATCTCTTCCTACCTTTCTTTCTTACCTTCTACATTCCCTCCTTTCGTCATCTTCTTTCTCTCTTCCCATCACGTCAGGAAGGCCTTGGAACCTTTCAGCACGTATCTTAGGGGCAGGGAACCGACACACCTGGGCAAGCAGAGGTGGAAGGCGTGCATTGCTGTTTAGGTCGGAAATCCAAGGCTGTTTTAGAGGGTGTTGACACCTTTACTTCTCATCGTGCGCCCGCGTTAACCACGAAAAGTCTTTGGGTCATATTTTTAAACATTACAGCGCCCAAGCTCGCATATTTAACAAAGTTTTCCCTGGGTGTTTTGAGTATTTTCTTGGGTAGTCTTCTGACCCTGCTGGTGGTAGTTTGAGCTTTCTTTTGTACATGAACCGAAAAAGACACTCATTAGAACATAACTGATCTCTTTTTTGGACTTTGGAAATGCTTGATGCGGGAGTCGGAAGTGTCTGAGAATACCAACCTTAGTGAAGAGATGTTAAAAAAGCGTCTTGTTTCACGCGGTAAGGAAAATATAAATAAACTTTCCCTGTATGAGATGTGGGACTTTGGAATAATATTAAGGAAAGGAATAAATAAACACTGGCTATTAAGGCAGGAATGCATAAGCGAGGTATTAATTGTGAGATGTCGACCCTTGGGTAAAGCATTAATTGTAAGGTTGTAGCACTGTATAATGGATAAGAGAAAGGAAATGTCTACGTTGTACGCTGTGTGTCTCAGTACAAGGGAACGCAAACTATATAGGAAGAAATATGGATGAGAAAAAAACACCGAGATTGTAAGGTACTAATGCAACATGCGGTGTGGAACGTATATAGACATTTTTTCGTAGTATGTGTTGAGGGTATTGTGGTGTGATGATGAGAGGCGAGTGGAAACAGTCAGAAAAATAGATATATGAAGGAAGCAGGAATTATTCAACTAAGTCAGTGGCAAATCAGCGGAACAGACAGGTGCTAAAATGTGGAAGGAAAAATATCTCCTTTGACTTTTACAATATTCTCCTTTTCTCCAAATAAGATCATTAAACTCGCTCCCTTAGCATCATTTCCCCAAACGATGGAATGTATGTTTGATGCGTAAGCAGATCATTTATTTTTCTCTCTCTTTCATTACGGGTCTGATTTTTTTTCGATTCTTTTTCCTTTTTTCCGTCGGTCTAAAGAATTTTTGATGAAAGGAAATTTCGGCTTTCATTCGTTTTAACTTTACAGTCGGTCCGACGTTGTCAGTCGAAGGGAAAGTTTTGAGTGAACTGTTTTTGTCGTTTCGCTCACATGAAGGACAGGAAGGGGGAGGGGGATGCAGCTGAGAGAGAGAGAGAGAGAGAGAGAGAGAGAGAGGTTAGATGAAACACATTCATTTCTTCTCATATCGGATACATGCTAACTTCCTTTATTATATATATATTCTTCAGAACACGCGAGGAATGTGATAATGATTCTCTCTCTCTCTCTCTCTCTCTCTCTCTCTCTCTCTCTCTCTCTCTCTCTCTCTCTCTCTCTCTCTCTCTCTCTCTCTCTCTCTCTCTCTCTCTCTCTCTCTCTCTCTCTCTCTCTCTCTCTCGCCGCTCCTCGTTTACAGTACCTGAGGCCACTCCATAAATATTTCAGACCATAAATTTTATCTTCGTGACTAAAATGAATCACTAAGCAGTTTACTTCAATAAATAATGGGCATCTTAGAGAGAGAAGGAGAGAGAGAGAGAGAGAGAGAGAGAGAGAGAGAGAGAGAGAGAGAGAGAGAGAGAGAGAGAGAGAGAGATCCTTCCTCATTTTATTTTTGGTAACCAAGCAAAAGAATTATTGTTTTGTTTTTTGTGTTTTCTGTGTTCAAGGATGAGAGAAAATTTAAAGTGTGTTTGTGTGTGTGTGTGTGTGTGTGTGTGTGTGTGTGTGTGTGTGTGTGTGTGTGTGTGTGTGTGTGTGTGTGTGTGTGTGTGTGTGTGTGTGTGTGTGTGTGTGTGTGTGTGTGTGTGTGTGTGTGTGTGTGTGTGTGTGTGGTCGAATTTGCGTTTATGTAAAGGGAACAATATAAAATAGATGTATACGTATTGATAGATAGATATAAATATAAATAGATAGACAGATAAATTGATAGATAGATATACTTTCATTTTTTGTAGCCTGTATGTGTGTGCTTTCTTTTCTCCAATACTTGAGACTAAATTCAAATCACAGCCAAGGACACGCCCTATCTCTTTGCATCTCAATGATATCATATAATTGCCACTACTATCAAATTGCAAGACAACTGAAGTGTGTTTACCTCTTCGTGTGCACGCAGAAAATATCATTAGAGGGAAATTATGATATAAAAATAAACCCAGATTGCTCCTTCCCCTTCCTCGTTGCATGTGTGTAATATTTTGTTCGTGTTGAAAATAAGAAAGAATAATATTGAAAAACCTAAAACAAAGCGCAATTACAAAAGAGGGAGAGAAATCAAACAAAAAACTAAAATATGAAAAGAACTAACAAAAACTCTACGCATATTTAACATACAGTTTGGCGAGGTAAATGTTAGTGTGTGTGTGTGTGTGTGTGTGTGTGTGTGTGTGTGTGTGTGTGTGTCCTTCGTGGAGGGACCTTGTGAATCAGGGAGAAGGGGAGGAGAGGAAGGGGTAGAGGGGTGATTGGGGAGTAGGAGGGGAGGGTGAAAGGGGGCGAATATGCAAGAGGATGGGGGTTGGGGGAGAGGTGTTCTGAGCACCTCCCACCGACTCTACCGTGTCCTAAGGTTGGCGGGGATAAACAGGGATAAATATCAGGCAAAAAAGTGGGTTACCTCCGAGCGGCGAACGGAGTAAACCTGTCAGAGTGAATTTTTGACGTAGTTTGCCCGAAAAACTAGTTAGCTGAACGCCTTGCCATTAGCCCCCTCCGCCCCCTCTGCCCCCTTACCCTCCCATTATTACCTGTCGCTTACCTCTACATTCCCTACCTGTCCTATATACCTGTCCTTACCCGTTACCTGTCCTATAGATATTGACCTTTCACTCTTTGCCTTACCTTAATTTGTCCGTCACGTTACCCTTACCTACCCTCCCCTCATCACCTGTCCCTTACCTTACAATACCTACCTGTCCTGATCCCTTCACCTCCTTACCTTACCTTAGATTCTCCTTCACGTGTTCCCTACCCTCCCTTACCTGTCTCTTACCTCAACAAGACCTCCCTGTTCCCTTTCCTCTTTACCTTACCTTAACTTCGTCGCGTTTTCCTTACCTCTCTCTCTCTCTCTCTCTCTCTCTCTCTCTCTCTCTCTCTCTCTCTCTCTCTCTCTCTCTCTCTCTCTCCTACCTTCCTTTATTATTGTCTCCTCCTCCTCCTACCTCTTTCACCTCCTTCCCTCACCTTTATAACTTTTGAAACTAGATTATCCTTTCCCTTACCCCCCCTTACATTCTGTCAATTACCTGTTATATCTTCTACCTGTCTTAATTACATGGTTCCTCCCTCCCATTAACTTCTCCCGTCGCTTCTAACTACATCAATGATATTTACGTGTTTGTTTTTTCCTTTCCTAACTTACCTTGACGATTATTTTTTTTTATTCCTAACCTGCCATATCAAACTATCTACGCTTAATGTATTCTTCTCTTTCTTGTGTCTACCTAATTCACAATCTCTACTTTTACCTGTGATTACTATGTTTTATTTTTCACCGTCTAATTCTCGTTCCTTACCTCCCCCTCCCGCCTAAGCCTTCCATCAAATCCTTCTCTTCGCTTTTTATCGACCCTACATTTGCGGTTCTCCCTTAATCCTTTCACCTTTATCCTCTCTCCTCCTCCTCCTCCTTCAACGGGCAAGGCTTTCATTCTCTTATTATCTCTCTATCTACACCCTCTTTCTCCCTTCCCTCCGCCTCCTTCTCCATCCCTTCTCCCTCCGCCCATAGCTTGTTAAGAAAGGCGTAAGGTAGTCGCTGGTAACGTAAAGGATATGTAGCGTGTAATGGAACTGCGGAACCTGTAAACTGCTAATGAGGAGGAGGCGGAGGAAGAGGAGGAGGAAGAGGAAGAGGGTGCCGGAAAACAATGCTGTATATTCCTGTCTTGTTTCTACTTCCTGTCTGAGTTGCAAATCCATCGTAATCAAACACAAAGGAAATTAAAGGAGACTGGATGTGCTGCTACCTCGTCTCCCTTGTGATTATTATTCCTCTCTTTTTCCTACCTGTTCTTTAGCCGTATTGGAAGCTGTCTCGTGTCATTTCCCGCGTAGAGGTTGCCTGGGAAAGTTACCCACGCTGTACCGTCGTGAGAGAGAGAGAGAGAGAAAAAGAAAAACGAAACGAAGTTAAAGGTAGTAAAAGGAGAGGAAAGGAACAGGTGTCTTGTTTGAGAGGTGAGAGGGGAGGTAAGGAGGTGAAGGGATCAGGACAGGTAGGTAATGGGGCTTTCCTGCACTCTCTATTTGGAAACGTGTTGTATTGGAATCTTCAGGTGTTGTTTAGTGTTGTGTTTTTAACAGGTGAAGTGATCCTAATTAGTCTAATGTTTACCTTAGCATCTGTATACTACATGTTTCTATCTCACGTTCTCTTTCTCCTTTTTCTTCTGTCCCTCCTCCTCTTCCGCCATCTCCTCCTCTCCCTTCTCATTTCCATTCTCCCCCTCCTCCCCCTCCTCCTCCTATTACTCTTAATCCGTCTCCTCCTCCTGTATTCTGCACATGTTTCCGCCTAACTTCCTCACACCCCTTCTCCCGCTATTCATCCTTCTCTTCCTCCTCCTCCTATTCCTCCTCCTCCTCTTCCTCCTCCCCCTCCTCCTCCTCCTCCTCCTCCTCCTCGTTCTCCCATTCCTCTTCCTAATCCTTCGCTTGCTCCTCTCACAGTCTGAATGTTTCCGTTTCTCTTCCCTCTCTTTACCCCTATTTTCTTCGATGTCCTCTCTTTTGTCTTTTTCTCCATTCTCCCCCTCTTTCTCCTCCTCCTCCTCCTCCTGCTCCTCCTCCTCCTCATTCACACGCTTCACAAGAACACGTCCCATTCACACAACCTTCCTCCTACACGCCCTTGAAGGCTCATTTAACAAAAACTGAACAAAACAAAAAAACTCCCATATTCAGCTTTTTTCTCTTTTTTTTTCACAACTCCTCTACGACCCTTTTGTGCTTTATTCGCCTTTTTTTGCCCTCAACCTTCTGCCCCCTCCTCCCTTTGCCTCACTTTTTCTTCCCTTCAGACAAATAAATAAACAGACAAAGAGGCAATGAGCAGCAGCCTTGATAATAACCCTAAACACAACACCGGTGACACGTAACAGTGGTTTTATGTGTATTTTTTCTCCCATTAGTTTCGCAAGCGGTAAATTTCTAATAAAAGTGTCAAGGGAAGAGTGGCTTAAGATTCTCTCTCTCGCGCTCGCTCTCCCTTCCTCCCTCCCTCCCCTGCATCAGTAACCCATGTCGCCCCGAAGAGAACACAACCGACGTATCGACATCCCGGCAACGCGATCATAAAACGTTTCTTCACCTTTCACCTCCAGCTGTCGATAGAGGGAAGTATATTCACTATTTTCTTTCTTCAAACTCTAGAGGGAGAACTGTTTATCGAAATAGCTTCTTTTTTTTTCTGGGACCTAATTTTTATTTGCGTATGGCTGAAGTAACTCATTTTGTTCCTTTATTTTTTTATTGTCGCTTTTTATCCTTCATCAAAATCTAGAGGGAACCATAAATGAAAAGAGTCGCTGGCTGCTTTGTTGAGGTCCATATAGCTACTGATTCTTATACATGTATATATAAATCTAACTGAAGTCTTTAGTCACGGGTACACACCAAGAGAAAGGTCATGCGGTCCCTTCCCGTTAATATTTTTCTTTTAGAGTCAGGGGAATAAGAAAACTGTAGAAAACGACGGAATCTGTTAGGAGATTTATTGTATCACCACTCTATCTTCCTCGTACTACCGAAAAAGAAGAAATAAAGTGAAAAGTATTAAAGGAAGTGAAAATTGCATCCACACCACCACTTTCTCTCGGTCCTTTCACACGGGCGAGTGGCAGACACGTGCGGAAACTATCCCTTCGCGTGTCGAGGAAAAGGAATCGTTCCCACAAAGTAAACACGCACTGAACGCTACTCCCCGGCACTCCTTTACGTGTCTGAGGCGGGGAAGCAATTTAGTGGAGCTACGTGGGTACTGCGGCGATGGGGGAGGAGGCGTGCGTGAAAGGGAAGTGTAGGTCGACTGAGGCAGAGAGGGGTGAGAGCAGTGTGTGAGGGGAAGGTTCTATACGCCAGAGAGGGGCATTGAGGGGCATTGGGGTCGTATGTCAAGTGGATATTTGGGTATAAGGACGATATAGGAGGTATGGTGCCTTGTGGAAAATGCTTCGATAAGTGGTGGGAATGTAATCGGACTCTGTAGGGGGATACTGTGGAGGGGGGTTGAGGTGTTTGGACGATAGAAGGTGAGGCTGGGGTGTGTAAAGAGGGAGTATGTGTGCATGCTTGGGTGTCTGGGGCGCTGGTTGATGAATATGATGTGACACTAACTCACGATAAAAAAAAATTATAGTTTGCTTCTCTCTCTCTCTCTCTCTCTCTCTCTCTCTCTCGCTCTCGCTCTCGCTCTCGCTCTGTATTCAGCTCATGCCGTCAAGGACATAAAAACGTGAAGGAGTTGGTGGGACGGAATTTTTGAGGGGGCGCAGGCGTCCTTCCTTTTAGTTATTCATGGATTTGATCTTATTTTCGTTTGCTTTTGTTTTATGAGTGTCGTACAAGGAGAGAGAGAGAGAGAGAGAGAGAGAGAGAGAGAGAGAGAGAGAGAGAGAGAGAGAGAGAGAGAGAGAGAGAGAGAGAGAGAGAATGTAAGACAGACGGATGAAAGTGTACATAAGATAAAGAAAAAGAACATAGATGCCAAATAAGAAAAAAATGAAAAATGTAAAAAGAAGCAATTAAAACGGAATGAATAATAAAACCGTAGAGAGAGAGAGAGAGAGAGAGAGAGAGAGAGAGAGAGGTTGTGTTTTATTTAAGTGGTCAACGACGTAGAGTCAAAAATTTTCAGTGCGTGTTTTCTGTTTTGAGTCTCTCTCTCTCTCTCTCTCTCTCTCTCTCTCTCTCTCTCTCTCTCTCTCTCTCTCTCTCTCTCTCTCTCTCTCTCTCTCTCTCTCTCTCTCTCTCTCTCCTCTCTCTCTCTCTCTCTCTCTCTCTCTCTCTCTCTCTCTCTCTCTCTCTCTTGTCCTCCTCAACCTTCGCCAACCACTCCACGCCTCCCTAACCTTACAAACTCACTCACCGTAGCTCACCCGTCCTCGCCTCCCTCTCATTCCCTCGTCTTTCAGCTCCCAGCACTCAAAGCCCAAAGACAACTAAGGCCAGAGACAGATCTGACAGCCACCGCAAGGGACCAGAAAGGTTTCAAGCCCACAACCCTGAGCGACACAGAAACAGAGAGTGGCCCTTGCATGCAGATGTTCCCGGTTCTGCTGCTCCCCGCGTGCGCCTGCCTGCCTCACAGCCTCTTTGCACGGATCTGGTTTTCCGCGTAAACTCATCAGACCCTTGAGAGCTGCGTCCGGCAAAGCTTCCGGTAAATTTAAGCTGCTCCAGAAGTTAACGTGGGTCTCGCGAGGTGGCTGGCAAAAAGAGGGGAATGCTCTCCCTCAACGCCTCGCTTCCCCTCTGTGGATCGCCTGGAGAATCTGATGCGTCAGGGACTCGCTTGCCCGCCCACAGAGTTAGACAGCTTTCGAAACTACGCACGCACATTTTACCCTTTTGAAGCTATGCAATTTTCACTTTCACGAACATTGTTGAGATCTGTAAGGTTAGTGCAGTATTAGTGGTGATGGTGTTAGTTGTGGTGATCAACATAAACCTGGGTGCATTTTTTTTCTAATGAATGAAGATGAAAAAAATATAGTAAACAGTTTTAAATCAAATCTTTACCTTTGTACATCTTTAAATATTGTAATAATAATAATAGTAATAATAATAATAGTGATAAAGTGTTGCCCGCCGGTATTTCGTGGTTAGCTTCTTGGACGAGGACGACAAGGACATAAATTTTACGAAGGAGTGCGAGGAGGATGAGATATATTGAAGGTAAACCATGATAAATTGTGCGCGGAAAGCAAGAGGAGGAACAGGGGAAGGGTAAGGAGAAGGAAGAGGAAGAAGAGATGGCTGTGGTGTAATAGGAGGAGGAAGAGGAGGTGGTTGTGGTGGAGGAGGAATAGGAGGAGAAGGCTAAGCGAATAAACAGGAAATGAGGGGAAAAATTATATAACTAGAGAGAAGTGTGAAATTAAATGGCTTGGAAAAGAAGAGAAAAGAGAGAGAGAGAGAGAGAGAGAGAGAGAGAGAGAGAGAGAGAGAGAGAGAGAGAGAGAGAGAGAGAGAAACACAGACAAACAGATTGAGTAACTTACAAAAAGAATGCAAAAATAAAATCCTTATGAAATTATATTCAAATTATTTTCACGGACTTTTTTTCACTCACTTTGACTTCATACACACAAAAAAATAAATCAAAACATCAAGAAATAACACTTTTCAACTCATCCAAATTTACGTTATATAAGTAAATCCCAGAGTAAGACTCGGGTGGAAGTTTCAAATTAATTAAGTATCAGAGTGAATTTAGCACCTGCCACAGTGAAGTTAGGGAAGGCAAGATTGGTAGCGAAGGAAACAACAACCGGTAAGCAAATGAAACAGGTAAAAGGAGCGCTGCAAAGGTTCCCAGGTAAGGTGAGGGTGGTGGGCACGCGGATGTTAGCGAGAGTGGAGACAAGATGAGAAGAAAAAAGGATTAGTTCGGAACACCTGACACATAGGAGAGTAAACAGAGATAAAGAGCAAGGAAAGGGATTATGAGATGATGCAAGGAGAAATGAAGGAACGGGGGTTAAAGTGGAGTTAAAGAGATAAGAGAAAGGCGAGGAAAGAGAGTATAAAGAGAAACTGAGATAAATATAATGAGAAGACAAGGCGACAGGGTAGAGATTAGAGAGAGAGAGAGAGAGAGAGAGAGAGAGAGAGAGAGAGAGAGAGAGAGAGAGAGAGAGAGAGAGAGAGAGAGAGAGAGAGAGAGAGAGAGAGAGAGAGAGAGAGAGAGAGAGTAATGTGAAGTAAGAAAAAGGAGAGAGAGAAAAGAATAAACGAGATATAAATTACTAGATAAAAGGGCGGTGAAAAGAAAGACAGGAAAGGCACATAAATGATAAAGGAAGGAACACAGGAAAATAAAGGAAAAATATCAAGTAGCAAACCAGTACAGGAAAAGGACATAAGAAAAAATAGAGAAAAGAAAACGTGCGAGAAAGAAGGAAATTAAATGGAGGAGGAAATGGAGAGGTGAGTAGTGAGGGGAAAAAGAGGAAAGTGAGGGGAAAAAAGAGGGAAGTGAGGGGAAAAAAGAGGAAAGTGAGGGAAAAAAGTGGAGAGAAAAGAAAAAAGTGGAAAGTGAGGGAAAAAAGTGGAGAGGAAAGAAAAAAAAGAGGAAAGTGAGGGAAAAAAGTGGAGAGAAAAGAAAAAAAGAGGAAAGTGAAGGATAAAAGTGGAAAGGAAAGAAAAAAAAAGGAAAGTGAGGGAAAAAGTGGAAAGGAAAGAAAAAAAGAGGAAAGTGAGGGAAAAAATTGGAGAAGAAAGAAAAAAAAAGAAAATTAGGGGGAAAGAAGAGGAAAGTCAGGGGAAAAAGTGGAGAGAAAAGAAAAAAGTGGAAAGTGAAGGGAAAAAAGAGGAAAGTGAGGGAATAAAGTGGAGAGGAAAGAAAAAAAATGAGTGAGGAAAAAAGTGGAGAGGAAAGAAAAAAAAGGAGTGAGGAAAAAAGTGGAGAGGAAAGAAAAAAAAGGAGTGAGGGAAAAAGTGGAGAGGAAAGAAAAAAAAGGAGTGAGGGAAAAAGTGGAGAGGAAAGAAAAAAAATGAGTGAGGGAAAAAGTGGAGAGGAAATAAAAAAAAGGAGTGAGGGAAAAAGTGGAGAGGAAAGAAAAAAAGGAGTGAGGGAAAAAAGTGGAGAGGAAAGAAAAAAAATGAGTGAGGAAAAAAGTGGAGAGGAAATAAAAAAAAGGAGTGAGGGAAAAAGTGGAGAGGAAATAAAAAAAATGAGTAAGGGAAAAAGTGGAGAGGAAAGAAAAAAAATGATTGAGGAAAAAAGTGGAGAGGAAAGAAAAAAAGGAGTGAGGGAAAAAAGTGGAGAGGAAAGAAAAAAAATGAGTGAGGAAAAAAGTGGAGAGGAAAGAAAAAAAGGAGTGAGGGAAAAAAGTGGAGAGGAAAGAAAAAAAAAGAGGAAAGTGAGGGGAAAAAAGTGGAGAGGTTAAAAGTAAGGGTAAAAATAAAGTGTTGAGATAGTAAAGAGTGAAGGATATGTACGATGAATTTTCTTTCAAGCTCACGGAGCCATTAAAATACCATAATGTTCAGAGAGTTGGTCTTTTGCGGCACCAGGGAGTTTTCTTCCCCTCATAAACCCTAATTTTTTTCACGCCCTCATCCGCTCACCTTTCCATTAAGAACATATATATATATATATATATATATATATATATATATATATATATATATATATATATATATATATATATATATATATATATATATATATATATATATATATATATATATATATATATATATATATATATATATATATATATATATATATATATATATATACATATATATATAATCACAATAAAGTTAGTATTTCATTAACGAGGAATGAGAAAAGTAGAGTTTCCTGCCGTATTCTACATTTAATCTTTAGAGTACAAGTTTATTATATTATTCCTTTATTAAAAGTGCTTCTGTAATGCCAGATTTTTATAAGGACATAAGTAAGTGTTAAGTGTGGCTGCAGTGGCCGTTAACTCTCCCACGGAAATATACATGTTTCTATATATTGTCGAAAAAAGGTAGTTAGATATATATATATATATATATATATATATATATATATATATATATATATATATATATGTGTGACAGAGAGAGAGAGAGAGAGAGAGAGAGAGAGAGAGAGAGAGAGAGAGAGAGAGAGAGAGAGAGAGAGAGAGAGAGAGAGAGAGAGAGAGAGAGAGAGAGAGAGAGAGAGAGAGAGAGAGAGAGAGAGAGAGAGAGAGAGAGAGAGAGAGAGAGAGAGAGAGAGAGAGAGAGAGAGAGAGAGAGAGAGAGAGAGAGAGAGAGAGAGAGAGAGAGAGAGAGAGAGAGAGAGAGAGAGAGAGAGAGCGAGAGAGAGAGAGAGAGAGAGAGAGAGAGAGAGAGAGAGAGAGAGAGAGAGAGAGAGAGAGAGAGAAATGCTGCTTCAAGAGAAATGAGGTGGGTAGTGTGGAGTCTCTCTCTCTCTCTCTCTCTCTCTCTCTCTCTCGCGCGCGCAAGAAAAAAAGTGGACAGATCCTTTCCAGATGAATGCGTCCTCTCATACCTATAGCAGCAGTAGTAGTAGTAGTCGTAGTAGTAGTAGTAGTAGTAGTAGATAGTCATAGTACTAGCAATATAAATAATAATAGTGGGCACCATAGTAGTACACATCCTCAATCTCCTACATTCCCATCCCTTCCTTTAGCTCACTTGGGACCTGCCGAGAGGTTAGAACTCAACCTACACAATGGGGTTCGTTCAGAGATTCCCACTTCGAGCCAGAATGAGGGTCAAGGGTCGTTTTATGGCACTTATCCTCTTCCCCCTCCTCTTTTTTTCACCTTGTCAGGAAGAGGAGAATGGGAAGTCTGCTTCAAGATGTTTAACGTGAATGGGTGGAGAAAGGGAGCAGTGAAGGGCGGTACTGAAGAGAGAGAGAGAGAGAGAGAGAGAGAGAGAGAGAGAGAGAGAGAGAGAGAGAGAGAGAGAGAGAGAGAGAGAGAGAGAGAGAGAGAGAGAGAGAGAGAGAGAGAGAGAGAGAGAGAGAGAGAGAGAGAGAGAAAGGGGGTAAGAAACTAGTGGCGATATGCTATGCTTTTTTTCTTTCCCTTCCTCGGAGCCTCACCAGCACCTGCCCTTAATGAGCCCATCACACCTGAGTTAGATTGCGTGTTCGCCCCCAGAATTACCGCAGCGAGGCCAGGCGGGTTCTTGGGTCCTCGGGGCTCTGCCTTTTGTTGTCCTTTCCCTTCATTTTTTCCCTTCATTTTTTTTTCTCTCTTTCTGGAAGGCGTTTGCTCATTGCCATTTCCCCCTTTTTTGCATCTTGTCATTATTTTCCTTTATTCATGTATTGGGTTTGTGAATGAACACACACACACGACTCGAGTTGAGCCTGACAATACTCTATGTAGCCATTTTCTAACTTTTTTTGTTTTATGTTTGTTTCTCTTTTAACTCATGAGGATCTTGAAAGTTATTTACTTCTCAGTACAAAGCTGAGGAATAGTTTGTACTTTTTTTATCATGTTCATATTTTTGGCAATGAAAAATATATGATGAAAGGAGAAGGGAGTCAGTTTTATTATCGTGTCTATCAATATAACAAATACTTTATATCGAATATTTTCTCTTATTTCAGTCATAATATTATTTTACTAGAGGGCTGAAGAGAAGTACATGTTATCCACTTTTTGTCTATAGTAGATATTTCAATTCACTGAGAGCAACGCCGGCGGGTTTTTCCTATTCTTTATTTTTCCTTTGAGCTGCCTCCCTTACTGTAAAAAAAAAGTATGATGTGCAGCAACCTAGGTACCACCATTGCCGAACTAAGAGCGTAGGCCTTCAGGGCATTACTCCTGACTTTTTTTCTTTTTTTTTACGTCGTGGCCTATTGCACCGGTAGGCTTCTTCCCGGTTGATCCTGATGGTCGGTCCAAGGCTTCTTCCCGGTGGGGCCTGATGGTCGGCCCAGCCGGTTCTGGCGCAGGCGAGTGTTTATAGTGGCGCCATCTTGCATTGGCTCATGCTGCCCTCCCGGAGCTTATCTTTAATTCTAGAATCTAGTCCGGGTTGATAGGTGGTCTTCTGGACAGCATGTGGGTAGTTTTAAGCCACTCGGCGGCGGCTGAAAAATCCCAGCTTGGTGGCACCGGTCGGGGATTGGACTCGCGTCGTCCCGAACGCGGCGCCGTCACCCTATCCATTCAGCCACCGCTTCCCCATGTAGATAAATTTACATGTAATCAGACAGACATTATTGGAGCACTTAATCTACTCATCTAGGCCTAATGTATGAAAGTTCAAGTCCTTGAGTCTGCTGAAAATGCATATCTTTAATTTTATTTCTAGGCGCGAGACCCTAAGCCATGTTCTAATTAGTTCGTTCGTTAATACACCCCTGACTAGTACACCACCACACTCTACAGATACAATAAGTCTATAAGTTTCTGGAATACATAGAATGGTCACAAGATTATCAGAGTCTCATTCATGTCCATTTTCTTCAGTTCTTTCTATACAAGAGAAGACAAGAGTAATGGGTAGCAATATCAAAACCAAATATACATCGCCGCCCACCTACACCTTCCTGCTGAAGTCCCTGCTCTAGGGACAGATCTTGACAACAACGACAGTCACAAGCACCCTGTAGCCTACCGCTGGGGCCGTTGTCCCATGGCCTAACCAGTCCCCCAAAACGCTTAAGAAATTATACCAGGACATTCGGGAGTCCAGAGAAAGGTTCAATTGCTTATTATCATAGTGTTATGCCGGACGTGTTACTTGGGTTCCGTGTCGCCGTCAGGAGACTCCGTGGAAGGGAGATATGTAAACACTTTGCACAGCTTCTGTAGTTTAATATTCTTCCTTAGTAGTACACTTCACTTTGACTCTTCACTTACCACTAGCTTACTATGACTGGGACTGACTCTCTCTCGCCCTCTTCTCCTATATATATCCAGAACAGTACAGTCTAGAATGTTACAGTATATTTTAGATCATACAAGAACATGTAGCAAAAATATATGCGAGTTGGCAACACTTCCCGCCTGGCGTCTGGCCGCGCCCCGCGGGGCGCGGACGGCTCGCCTTGTTCCCCGCCCCCCTGCTCGTTCCTCCCGGAGCCTTCTAGAGGCCTATGGTCGCCGGGGGAAGCTTCCAGCACAACACTACCCCCCCCTCTTAATTGTGATCGTCCCGATCACACACTTAACTATGTACAAACATAAGAGAATTAATCAAAAACATAATAATCGTCGTATCGCTGTGGACGCCTGCGTTGTCTCTGTCTTCTGTTCGTTGCCTCCTGCGCGTCTGTCTCCTGGTGCGCCTCGTCGTCGTTCGCTTCTTGGGGTGTCCCTGTAACATCTGCCGAAGCCGGGAGGTTATCTCCCTCGACTGAAAGGTCCAGAAGGCCTACGTCGTCGTCGACCTCCTCTCGGTCCTGGACGCCCCTTGCGTTTTCGTCGGCTGCTGGGTGTCTGTAGTTGTTCCAAGTGTAGTTTCCCGGACTGTGGTACCTCCATAGGCGGTTGACGTGGACAACTTTCGGCTTGGTCCTTTCCGTTCTCCGGATTCAGTAAGTCACGTCGGAGAGGCGTTCTAGCACAGTGTAAGGGCCTTCCCAGGGGCTCTGTAACTTCGGAGACTGTCCTTTCTTCCTCTGCGGGTTGTAAAGCCAGATATGGTCTCCTTCCTTGAAGTCAACGTGGCTTGCCCTCATATTGTAACCGCGCTTCATGGCCTCCCCGGAGAACTTCAAGGCACCACGGACTTGATGGTGCACCTCCTCCAGCCGTTCCTCTAGCTGACGGGCAAAACCGGAGGCGTCCCTTGGAAGGCTTTCCCCAGGAGGCCTTCCTGTCAGTAGGTCCACCGGCAATCGCAGCTCACGTCCAAACATCAGCTTTGCCGGTGAATACCCCATAGTCTCGTGGGCGGCAGACCTGTAGGCCATGAGAAGCGCAGGCAGCCTCTGATCCCATGAAGACTGATCATTGTTGCACTGCTTGGCCAACTCCTGGCCCAACGTCCAATCAAACCTCTCCACCATTCCATCTGACTGTGGGTGCAGAGGGGTGGTCCGGGTCTTCTTGATACCCAGAAGCTTGCAGCACTCAGCAAGGACTGTTGACTCAAAATTCCTTCCCTGGTCGGAATGGAGCTCGTTAGGCACACCAAAGCGACAGAAGAACTCCTCCACCAAAACCTTGGCGATGGTAGTGGCTTCCTGGTCAGGGATGGCGTAGGCTTCCGGCCACTTGGTGAAGTAATCCATTGTGACGCAGATGTACCTATTTCCGTTCGTCGTCAGAGGCAAGGGTCCTGCTATATCCACTGCCACCCGTTCCATGGGGGCTCCAACCTGGTATAGTTGCAATGGGGCACGGTGACGCTTCTTGGGGCCCTTCTTTGCACAGCACACCTCACACGCGTGACACCATTCTTCCACGTCCTTCCTCATGCCAACCCAGTAGAACCTTTGGCGCAGGCGACTCAGTGTCTTCTTTACCCCAAGGTTCCGCTGGTGATGCTGTCGTGCATTTCTTTCAGGACGCCTTCCCGGGACTTCATAGGTAGCACCGTGGACCAGTAGTGGTCAAGACCATCATGAGAGACCCAGCGTCGCTGCAACATCCCGTCGTCTATCCGAAGAGTGTCCCACTGAGTCCAGTAATTCTTGGTGGTAGGGCTTTCTCTCGAGATTACTTCCCACCCAGGTCGCGTTGACGACTGACTCAGCCACTCCATAATAGGTCTCAGATCTCGGTCCTCCCGCTGCAGTTTTCCCAAGTCTTCCCATGGCACCTCCGCTGTCTGTTCCACTTGGCAGCCCGTCGTGGTGGTTCTCCTGCACATTGATATCTTCGGGGCATGTACAGGACAGACTGGTCGTTGCCCCGTGAACCAGTTCTCCTTCTTACCTCGCCCGAGTGGTGGTTCCTCGCCGGGGGCACATTTTTCCGACACTCATTCTTCCAGTGCCCTTTTCTCCACAGCTCCAGCACTTGGGTCCTTCCCTGGGCTTCTTCCTAGCGCCACCTTCATATTCCTCCTTCCTCTTATAGCATTCGTTCTCCTTGTGCCCAACCTTCTCGCAGTACCAGCACGTTCCTTGGAACCTGTCTGTGTTGCTGACAGCGCCCTTTCGTGCCCTAAAGCCAGAAGTCGAGTCGTCCCTGAAATTTGACCAACTAGACCTAACAAAGGACTCAAACTCCATGGCACGTGCCAGAGCTTTCTGCATTGATGTTGGCTTAGCTTGCTTCACTTGTATCTTCAGCTGAGGGCTGTCCAGGGCATCGATGAATTGATCACGCAGCAAAACCGTCAGCAGGTTAGGGGTGGCACCTGGGTATGCCTTGTGCGCCATGCTCTCAAGGTCCTGAGCGAGTTCCTGAAGAGACTCGCCGCGCCTCCTGTTGCGGGTTCTGAACCTAACCCTGAAGAGCTCGTTCTGGTGCTTGGTCCCATATCGTTGCTCCAGCGCCTGTGCCAGCCCGCTGTAGCTGCCCTTTGTTGCATTATCGAGCTGAGCAAGGACCTCCAGCGCCGCCCCTTTCAGGCTAGTGGCCAGCTGTACCGCGCACTCTTGGTCATCCCATCCGTTCCGGGCTGCCAACAGCTCAAACTGAGCGCGGTAAGCCTCCCAGGAGACCTTGCCATCAAACTCCTGAGGCTTCTTTCTAACAGGCGAACCCAGCAGACTCATGGGGCTGGCGAAACTTCTTGCGGGGATAAACTCAGGCGAAGCAGGGCTCAAACTACCCCGGACTTGCGTAGGAGAAGCATCTTGGGTACAACTAGCCCCTGCAGGCACTGGCTGTCCGTTTCCAGCCAAGCAGTCTTCGAGGGCCTTCACTCTGTCACTTACATCACAAACTGCCTGTTCTGTACGGTTCACCTTTCCCTGCACTTCTAATATTTCTTTGTGTGTCGTCTCTCGTACCACCTCCATCTCTTGTTGAAGATTTGTGTGTTTTTTCTCCACTTCTATCAGGCGTTGTCCCAAGTTCGTGGTCACATCAGTCATTTCTCTTCGCACTGATTCACTTCCATCTTGTACTGCTTTTAGCTGTAGCTGTAATCCTGTGAAGCGATCTTCTAGCTGTTCTTTGAGTTCTTGGAGTGTTCCTTCTTGTTGTTGCTGTGCTCTTTCTTGTTGTTCTTTGAGTTCTTGAAGTGTTTTTTCTTGTTGTTCTTTGAGTTCCTGGAGTGCTCTTTCTTGTTGTTGCTGTGCTCTTTCTTGTTGTTGCTGTGCTCTTTCTTGTTTCTCCCCCTGTAGTCTCAAGGCTTCCAAAAGTTCAGTCAACATGTCGTCCCTCTGGGCAGCTTGGGAACGAGTCTCCATGGCGAAAAACAAATGGCTACACTCCTGAAGCCAATGTTATGCCAGACGTGTTACTTGGGTTCCGTGTCACCGTCAGGAGACTCCGTGGGAGGGAGATATGTAAACACTTTGCACAGCTTCTGTAGTTTAATATTCTTCCTTAGTAGTACACTTCACTCTGACTCTTCACTTACCACTAGATTACTATGACTGGGACTGACTCTCTCTCGCCCTCTTCTCCTATATATATCCAGAACAGTACAGTCTAGAATGTTACAGTATATTTTAGATCATACAAGAACATGTAGCAAAAATATATGCGAGTTGGCAGCACTTCCCGCCTGGCGTCTGGCCGCGCCCCGCGGGGCGCGGTCGGCTCGCCTTGTTCCCCGCCCCCCTGCTCGTTCCTCCCGGAGCCTTCTAGAGGCCTATGGTCGCCGGGGGAAGCTTCCAGCACAACAATAGTGATGTTTACGCGGCTGTGTACGTCTATAGTAAAAATTTTCTTGATATTCAGCCAACAACACTAAACTCCACTAATCCACCATACTAATTAAACTTTATCGTGCAGTCTTTACCTCTTGCTGCGCTCTTGCATAGGCTCTGCAAATGTAAGGCAATATAGGCGGACACACAAGACGCCCGCCAACAGAACGGCCGCGGGCGCGTCTGCCAGTGTAGGCGCCTACTAGGCTGTGTGTTGTCAGACGCCCACAGAGATAGTCCACTCCTACGTGCCCCGGACCCATCATGGGCCGTGGAAAACAAAAGCCCACAGGGCATATTGTAAGGTACGTTACGGAAATATTCTTCTAATTCGAACCCTAAAATACTACCGTACCGTAATTCCCATAGCTGGGCACGATAACAGAAAACCTTATTCCCGATAACCGATAACTGATAATGGAAAACCTTATCGGCGATAACCGATATTCGTTTACTGGAAACACAAATATAGGCGATAACCGATAACCGATACCCGATATTAATCCACAATTCCGATAGCGATAAGTCCTATAGGCGAAAATGATAGAATATTATTTCCAATAAAAAACATAGATGAATTCAAATTTTCATTGCTTGTATTTTAGAAAACTTACAAAACCTGAAAACCACAAGTTGACACGTACCTATGGACGGTAATACTAGAAATGCCTGAACCGTTTTTTTGTTTATAAACACTGGTCTCTCGTGAACTGTGCATGCTCAAACCAGAAAGCGTAGACCTGTACAGTCTTACAAAGCTTTTTAACCATAATTAAGAGTTGCTGGAAGACTGAATCAGACATACAGTACCACTTCCACCATCCCCGCTGTTTCTAGAACGACACTCTGTGCGAGTTGTATTTATATGTACAGAGTGCCGTTTTAGAAACAGCGAGGATGGTGGTACTGTAGGTCTTAATGTGTTAAAAAGCTTTGTGAGACTCTACAGGGCTACACTTACTGGTCTGAACATGCGTAGTTCACGAGAGACCAGTATTTGTAAACAAAAGCGCCAACATTTGACGATGGGACACCAAATAACACAACACCGGGTGCCTTCAATACCATGGCATGCTCACAAACGAATATGGAATATCAAATTTGAGGCGGTGAATAATAATTTTGGGGGGCAAAGTTAAATGATTTTTCTTTTTGATATATTGATTTTTGAGTCTTACATAAAAAAAAAATAACCTAGTGTTTTAATGGTGATGATCAAAGTATGAAATATCTTCACCGAAGATATTTCATACCCCGAAGTTTTTTCATACAACACCGGGCGCCCGGGCCACGTGTAGGGAGGAGACAACGTTTTTTTTCTGAGTCGGAAAAAAGTAGCGATTATCGCCAGTTTGGTTACAAAAGTAACGAAGATACCGATATATATTTAAATAAGTAGCGGATGGCCGATAACCCGATTTTGTTATCAGCGATAAAGTATCGCGATAACTTATCGCGATAACGCCCAGCTATGGTAATTCCGTACCGTAGTTGAAAAATGTCTGACATGTTACCGTACCTAAAAATAATAACGCTACACATACTGTACGCACGCATGTACAAACAAAAATAAACGCACACATGTACACAGGCATTTACACACACTGTACACACAATGTACGCACACATGTATTACAAACATGTACTTAAACATGTACACCACACATGTACACACACAAGTGCACACAAGCATGCACACAAGTGTACACACACATGTACACAAAATATACACACACGTACGCACACATGCACACACATGCAGTTATACATATACGTACATACATGTACACACACTAACATGTATACACTAATGTATACAGATGTACACACACTATACACAGATGTACACGCATGCATTTACACATGTACATACATGAGCACACATAAGTGCACACAAACATGTACACACTTTTTTTGTACACACACGTACAAAACCATATAGTTTACTTCTTCCTTGTGATCACGTGACACACACACACACACACACACACACACACACACACACACACACACACACACACACACACACTAATACATTCCCCCCAGTTACTCTCGGTATGGCAAGCCGCACACACACTGTACAAAGAGATTTATGGGATGGAGGAGTACCTAGTCAAGCTTAATAAATGTGATCGACTTTATATAACCAAACTACGCACTGGAAACAATCAACTGCCAATAATTACAGGTAACCATAGCCAAATAAGTAGGGAAGAGCGGTATTGCACTAAATGTAATGATAGACAAATTGGGGATGAATTTCATGTTTTATTAGTGTCAGAATCAAGAGATTGTTCAGTTAAGAAATATGTATATACCGGAATATTACATAATACTCCCAAATCATTTTAAGTTTGTTGATTTAATGCAGAGGAAAAATATAGAATTGTTAACGAGTTTAGCAAAGTTTATTAAGGGCTTGTTGAGGTTGTTTTATTACATTTCTTAAGAGCTGTGCTCCATACTCTGTAAGAGTCTGAACAAATAAATATATCCTATTCTATTATATATTCTATTCACACGCTTCTTCAGACAAACTTTGTTGATTCAACGATAGAGAGATAATGAAGTGTGCTTGAGGTAAATATATTTTGAGGTGAAATTTATGGCGATTTTACCCAAAGAATCTTTATAATAAACAGGTTTCGTAAACGATATATACTGAATAAATAGGAATATATATTAATGACTCAGTTTTCATTTTGATTTGAAGTGATAATTTTCTTCTTTTTCACCAGCGTTTCAGACTATTGCATTCTTAATATATACAGTCGATGGACGGACGTTATTATCAGGGGAAATAATGACTCTAAATTTCATTCTATTTTTAATGTGTTTTATATTCGCGTCGTCCTCCTCCCCCAATTCCATTTCCCTCTCCTCCTTCTCTTCCTGTTCCTATTCCTGTTCCTCCTCCTTTTTCTTTTTTTCCTCCTCTTCCTCTTTTTTTCTACTCCTCCACCTCCTCCTATATTATCATTGTTATTTTTAATCTACTAAAAATTAAAGATATTATATTATTTTTTTATCACCATCATTATTATTGTTATTATTATTATTATTATTATTATTATTATTATTATTATTAGTAGTAGTAGTAGTAGTAGTAGTAGTAGTAGTAGTAGTATATTATTATAATTACTATTACCATCACTATTTTTTATTATCATTATCAGGGCTGCCGATCCCGCCGATGGTGAACTTTGCGAGGTGGCCCGACCCGGCGTGACCTTCGCGGCCTCTTGGGGAAGGCATAGCAACACTGCAAGCTTCTCCGCATCAGGTACCAAGTGAGTCTAATAGATGGAGGCCCGTGTAAAAAAAAAAAAGTAGTAGTAGTAGTAGTAGTAGTAGTAGTAGTACGTAGCAGTAGAAGTAGTAGTAGTAGTAGTAGCAGTAGTACGTAGTAGTAGTAGTAGTAGTAGTAGTAGTAGTAGTAGTAGTAGTAGTAGTAGTAGTAGTAGTAGTAGCAGTAGTAGTAGTAGTAGTAGCAGTAGTAGCAGTAGTAGTAGTAGCAGCAGTAGAGGAGAAAACCTACCTCATTAGAGCGTACAACAACTCCACGCAAATCGCCCCCTACGTTTTAAAGATTCTGGCCATACTACCGCACCTCATATGCCAACGGACTCACAAGAAAGTCGAAACAATCTGAGGACGTGAAGGCGGTACAAAGAAGAATGGAGCTGTGGAGGAAAGGGGACGTCCGGAAGCTACTTGACGAGGCTAAAACACTACAGGAGAGACTAGGCAGACGTAACATTCGCAAGAAGGACAGTAACGACAGGGCTAGAAACTTTGCTGACAAGATGAGACAAGGCAAAGTGGCCATGGCAACTAGATCACTGTCAATAGAAGATGAGGCAGCGGGAGTCCTTCCCATGACGGAAGAGACACCCCAGATCCTTAAGGACAAGCATCCAGATGCTAGACCTGCACACCCAGAAATGAAGTTCCTTGGGGACTACACCCCACCGCATCGAGTTGTCTTCGACCATATCAGCGGTGACGTGATCTGGAAGCACGCCCTTCACACGCAGGGAGCGGCTGGACCATCAGGCTTGGATGCCAAGGGGTGGAAACACCTCCTCAGTAAGAACATCTTTGGTAATCCAGCTGTGGATCTTCGCGACGCAATAGCCGCCCTAGCAAGAAAATTGGCGTCAGAGAATTGCCAACACCTCGAGCCTTTGATGGCCTGCCGGCTCATCCCGCTGGATAAAAAACCAGGCTGTCGCCCAATCGGGATGGGGGAGGTGCTCAGGAGGATCATAGGCAAGGCTGTCATGGAGGTGGTGAAGGACGACGTGAGGAAGGCGGTGGGAAACCTCCAAGTGTGTGCGGGTCAGCAGGCTGGGTGTGAAGCTGCCATTCACGCCGTCAGGAAAATGTTCGAAGACCCAGAATGCGAGGCGGTGCTGATGGTGGACGCTGCAAATGCGTTCAACAACATCAATAGGGAAATAGCACTGCACAACAGCAAAATCAAGTGCCCTATATTCGCCCAATATATTGAAAATACATACAAGGAACCTGCCAGACTGTTCATCAGCAGTTATAATGACCAACGACTTGGAGACCCGGTGGCCATACAATCCTCAGAGGGCACCACCCAGGGGGACCCAGTGGCCATGGCAATGTTTGCCCTGGGAATGATGAAGCTGCAGGACATCATCCGCCATGAAAACACCAACGTCAAACAGGTGGCGTATGCGGATGACCTCACCGGGGTAGGAAAGTCTGCAGACCTCAGGAAATGGTGGGACCTCGTCAATGAACACGGCCCTAAAATAGGGTACCATCCCAACGCCACGAAGTCTGTGGTGATTGTAAAACCAGAGGCATACGATCGGGCCAAAACAGCATTCCAGGGCAGTAACGTGAAACTGTCAGTGACTGGAGAAAGACACCTCGGGGCAGCCATTGGAAAAGATGAATACTGAACCGAATATGTGAAAACGGCTGTAAAGCGCTGGGAGTCCGAACTGCAGAGACTGAGCGAGATCGCCAAAACAGAACCGCAGGCAGCCTACGCAGCATTTACGTACGGTGTCAAGCATAAATGGAACTACCTCATGAGGACAGTTCCTGATGTTGCTCCGTTACTAAAACCTCTGGAAGATGCTATCAGAAACACCTTCATACCGGCGATAGCAAATGGGAGATGTCCCAGTGACCAGGAGAGAAGATTGCTGGAGTTGCCGCCAAGAATGGGTGGGCTCGGCATCACCAACCCACAAAATCTTGCTGAGTCTGAATTCGGGAACTCAATCCGAATCACAGCCTCCTTGACCGGATATATTACCAATCAAAATGAAAGGGGAGAAGACAACCCTCAAGATATTAGGTCACTAAGGAATGAAATCTCCATAAACAGAGAAGGAAAACAGAGAGACACTCTGAGTGACCTAATGAGAGAACTCCCGGAAGACACAAGGAGGAGGACAGATATTGCACAGGAAGTGGGCGCTTCAAACTGGCTAACCACACTACCTATCAGGGCAAAAGGCTTCAACTTAAACAAAAAAGAATTTACTGATGCCCTTGCCCTCAGGTATGGCTGGCCAGTGGATGGGCTCCCAAACATGCGTAACTGTGGCTCACCCTTCAACCAAAATCATGCCATGACATGCAAGAGAGGAGGTTTCGTCTGCATGAGATATGATGAAGTAAGAGACGTAACAGCTCAGATGCTGAAAGAAGTCTGCCACGACGTGACTGTGGAACCCATGCTGCTCCCTCTGCAAGGCGAACACCTCGCCAGACGCACCGCTAATGTTTCGAACGAAGCACGAGTGGATGTTAGCGCCAGAGGGTTTTGGACTCGTGGACAAAGGGCATATTTTGACATAAGGATCTTTGATCCCATGGCCCATTGCCACAGAGACCTGACCCTTGATGCAGCCCACAGAAGAAACGAACAAGAGAAGAACAGAGCATATGAAGAAAGAATACAGAATGTGGACCAGGGCTCCTTCACCCCGGTAGTATTCACGACGGCAGGAGGGATGGGACCAAGGGCGCAAAGCTTCTACGCAAGACTCGCCGAAACACTGGCTGATAAGAAATAACAGCCAAGAAGCAGTGTGGTCGCCTGGATGAGATGCAGGCTGTCCTCCCTCCTGAGGTCAGCCTTGGTCTGCCTGAGAGGAACCAGGTCACCTGCACCCAAAACCACCCGCATTGCTGACCTGGACTTTGAGGCGACGGTGGTTGATAGTCGTATCAACCACAAGCTCTGTTAGCTTAAAAATAAAATGTTTAGTAAAGTTTGTAATATTAAATAAAGATGGTTGTCGGCCACAGTCATTGGCGAGGTGGGGCCAATGAATTGCTTTGTGAAAGGATATGAGAGAATATACAGCTCACAACGCAACTCTAATAGATGGAGGCCCGTAGTAGTAGTAGTAGTAGTAGCAGTAGTAGCAGTAGTAATAGTAGCAGAAGTAGCAGTAGTAGTAGTAGTAGTAGCAGTAGTAGTAGTAGTAGTAGTAGTAGCAGTAGTAGTAGTAGTGGTAGCAGTAGTAGCAGTAGTAGTAGTAGTAGTAGCAGTAAATATATAAATATTTAAATAAATAAATAGTTAAATATATCATTTACCGTTTTTTATAACAATACACACACACACACACACACACACACACACACACACACACACACACACACACACACACACATATATATATATATATATATATATATATATATATATATATATATATATATATATATATATATATATATATATATATATATATATATATATATATATATATATATATATATATATATATATATATATATATATATATATATATATATATATATGATAGGACATATTGATTGAAAGAGTTCTTTGCTTCAATAATACTCGAACAGAGTAAGAAAAAAATAGAAAAAATGTAAATTAAGAAAAATGTGTTAAAATGTTTTGTGAAAGTCCACAATTGTATTCTCTGAAAGAACTGAGCGTATTTTTGTCAAGAAAAGACGACACACACACACACACACACACACACACACACACACACAGACACACTTGTGGCCCAGACCTGACCGAGGCCAGACGTGGGTCACGGCGCTCCGAAAGGAGCAGCCAGGGGCCAGCCTGTTGTCCTCCCCCCTTCCCCTCCATCCCCCTCTCCCTTTTCATCAAAACCCAACACCGTAAGAAACTTTTGTGACATCATGGTGACAGACAGTGAGTGCAGTGCGTTTGTGGTGCCGTGAAGACACTGAAGAGTAGAAATGGCCGGTGTGACGTCGACGCGGCCTTACCATCCAACCGACGCCCCAGGTGCCCCAGATGCCCCCAGGTACACCAGCCCGACCATCATGGTGCTGGGAGAATTCGGTTCAGGTGCAGTGCAGTGGACTCATGGTTGGGGCAATCAGCACGCCGCTCAACATACAAGGCAGTGCAGACGATATAGATGTTCCCACGCCTACTGCCGCGCGGTCCACCTCTTCCTATCTTGTTACACCGGCTGGATAGAAGAGCAGGTCATCCCTAAGCCCATAAGCTGAGTGACGGCCGACACCGCCTCTACCTGCACCCCTGACCCTTTTTGACCTGGGGTTGACCTTGGGCTTACACCTGACCCGTCATCCGAAAAACCACACCGCCTCCTACTGCGCCAGCGCACTGCATTCCACCACCTCACCTCCCCCCCACCACCCCAGACCCCCATATCCCTTTCCTATTGTACAGTCGACGATAGAGAGTAGTGTCACGGTTTTCAGAATGTTTAGCCTGGTGGCGGTATCTGGCAACTATACCACAGTGGCGCATTCACTGGTGATGTTAGTGACGCATATCAGTGTGTACAGTGTGTGTGTGACCGTGAAATTATAATATTGTATAATATTATATTATATTATAATATAATGTAGTTAGAAATATACCAGATTACATGAATTCAATTTAGAAATGCGATAATGAATGTCTTCTACATGATGATGATGATGACGACGAGGTAAAACATCACGAACAGTCTGAAACACTTTTTCTTATTAAACTTTGAAAATACCGTGTGCAATGCTGTCCTTCACAGAGGCAGGCAGTGACTAATGCTCCTTACCATCAAACAGCAAATAGGCTTGAGGGTCTGTTTAGCTCGCAGCCTTAATTCCCGTCACTATAAAGCCTCAAAGACAATTCAGATCATCAAAAATCTAAAATCATTTCTCCGTGAAGATTACGTAATATCTAAGTATAAATACGTGTGTGTGTGTGTATGTGTGTGTGTGTGTGTGTGTGAGTTGAGTGCGAGCGCGGAAAAGCCCGCGGTCGACGGCCCCATCATGTGAACGTTTATAGCCTATTATTACGTATAAATTTTTTAATAAAGAACAAGATCTCGGCTGTCAGGGATTTATTTTTTTAAGTTAAAAAACTAAAAGCTCGTGTCAAAATGTAGCGACAGAGCCTTAAGAAAAAATATTTATCAAGCGGGCACTTTTGATAAATATCTATCTTAAAATTATGGAGAGTGCACCACCGATCACCACAACAGTACGATTTCGATAGGATGTAATAATTTTCATGTCGCTTTCTGAACGAAACTTACTAGACAATGTGACACTACTCTCTATAGCCGACTGTACATTTCAAAAGTGTATTTGTAACGTGTATATTTTCAGCTTTACAGCTGCTATCATTTAATAAACCGTCTATTATTATTATTACACACACACACACACACACACACACACACACACACACACACACAAGCGCGCGCGCTCAATAAAAATATAAAACTGGGGAAAGAGGTTTTATGTTCACGGGCACCATGAACACCCTCTTCTCCTCCCCCCTTTGACCTTCCACGCCACAGCCAAATAATTATAACTCCCCACTCCTTGCCTGCATCACTTCTCGCTTGAGCTTCCTAGGCTGTACAACTGGTGAGGTGAGTCAGGTTGGTCTTGGTCTCACTCGTCTTTTCGGACACTTCCTATCGTCATCCATAAAACATAAGTGCATTTTAAGGTTATGTTTGCATGTCTTGAAATAAAACGTAAGCAGGAGAGAGAGAGAGAGAGAGAGAGAGAGAGAGAGAGAGAGAGAGAGAGAGAGAGAGAGAGAGAGAGAGAGAGAGAAACTGTCAGTAAATCCAAGGCAGTGCAATGAGTACAGTTCAGCGACAGCACAATATCAAAAGCAAGTCTCGCTAGGCACATATGATGCGTTCACCTGTTGTTGAAAGCCTTGTTTCTACAGACATGATCGGGGTGCAAGGCTCGGCCACGGGGCTGCTGGGGGGCTGGCTGTACACCCTCCTGCTAACGCTGT
>NC_066513.1:17614183-17719183 GCF_024679095.1 Eriocheir sinensis | reverse complement strand
CTCCTATTGTTCTTTAAAACTGTGCCTCCCTGCTGACACACTGCCTGGTCAAACTTTTTCGTCTTTGCCTGTCAACATCTACCTTTCCTTCCTGCTGGAAGTATGCCTTCATAAAGCCTGTGCCTAAGAAGGTTGACCGTTCCAATCCCTCAAACTACCGCCCTATAGCTTTTTTTTTATTTTTTAACAAAGGAGACAGCTCAAGGGCACACAAAAAAGGAAGCAATAATATAAAAAAAAGCCCGCTACTCGCTGCTCCTAAAAAGAAGCCAAGGATGTGGCCGAAAGAGGGGTCAATTTCGGGAGGAGAGGTGTCCTGATACCCTCCTCTTGAAAGAGTTCAAGTCGTAGGCAGGAGGAAATACAGATGAAGGAAGATTGTTCCAGAGTTTACCAGCGTGAGGGATGAAAGAGTGAAGATGCTGGTTAACTCGTGCGTAAGGGATTTGGACCGTAAAGGGATGAGCATGAGAAGAAAGTCGTGTGCAGCTTGGCCGCGGGAGGGGGGGAGGCATGCAGTTAGCAAGTTCAGAAGAGCAGTCAGCGTGAAAACAACGATAGAAGATAGAAAGAGAGGCAACATTGCGCCGGAATTTAAGAGGTAGAAGACTATCAGTGAGAGAAGAGCTGATGAGACGAAAAGTCTTAGACTCCACTCTGTCCAATAGAGCTGTGTGAGTGGAGCCCCCCCACACGTGAGATGCATACTCCATACGAGGGCGGACAAGGCCCCTGTATATGGATAGCAACTGTGCGGGGGAGAAGAACTGGCGGAGACGATACAGAACGCCCAACCTCGAGGAAGCTGACTTACTGAGAGAGGAGATGTGAAGTTTCCAGTTAAGGTTTTGAGTTAAGGATAGACCGAGGATGTTTAGTGTTGAAGATGGTGACAGCTGAATGTTGTCGAAGAATAGGAGATAGGTGTTTGGAAGATTGTGTCAAGTTGATAGGTGGAGAAATTGGGTTTTTGATGCATTGAAGGACACAAGGTTCCTTTTTCCCCAATCGGAAATAACAGTAAGGTCTGAGGTTAAGCGTTCTGCAGCTTCCAGTCTTGAGTCATGTAATTCCTGGTGAGAAGGTGTTCTGTTGAAAGAAGTTGAATAATGCAGAGTGGAGTCATCAGCGTATGAGTGGATAGGACAGTTTGTTATGGAAAGAAGATCATTGATGAATAACAGGAAGGGAATGGGTGATAGAACAGAGCCCTGTGGAACACCACTGTTGATAGGTTTAGGGGAAGAACAGTGACCGTCTACCACAGCAGAGATAGAACGGCCAGAAAGGAAACTGGAGATAAAGGAACAGAGAGAGGGATAGAATCCGAAAGAGGGCAGTTTAGAAAGCAAAGACTTGTGCCAGACTCTATCGAAGGCTTTCGATATGTCTAGAGCAACTGAGAAAGTTTCACCGAAACGGCTAAGAGAGGATGACCAAGAATCAGTTAAGAGAGCAAGAAGATCGCCAGTAGAACGCCCCTTTTGAAACCTATACTGGCGATAAGATAGAAGGTTAGAAGTGGAAAGGTGCTTTTGAATCTTCCGGTTAAGGATTGATACAAAAGCTTTAGATAGACAGGAAAATAAAGCTATTGGGCGGTAGTTTGAGGGATTGGAACGGTCACCTTTCTTAGCTACAGGCTGTGCGAAGGCGTACTTCCAGCAGGAAGGACAGGTAGATGTTGATAGGCAGAGACGAAAGAGGTTCACCAGGCAGGGTGTCAGCACGGAAGCACAGTTTTTAAGGACAATAGGAGGCACTCCATCAGGTCCATAAGCCTTCTGAAAGTTGAGGCCAGAGAGGGCATAGAAAACATCATTCTTAAGAATCTTAATAATAGGCATGAAGGAGTCAGAGGGGGGATGAGTAGGAGGAATGTGCCCAGCATCGTCCAGAGTGGAGTTGTTCCAGAAATTTTGAGTGAAGAGTTCAGCCTTAGAGATAGATGAGACGGCAGTGCTGCCGTCAGGGTTAAGAAGAGGAGGGAAAGAGGAAGAAGTGAAATTGGAGGAGATATTTTTGGCTAAGTGCCAGAAGTCTCTGGAAGAATTAGAGAAAGCAAGGTGTTGACATTTGCTATGGATAAAGGAGTTTTTGGTAAGTCGAAGAATAGATTTGGCACGATTCCGGGCGGAAATATAAAGATCATGGTTAGCGTGAGTTCGAAGGCTCTGGTACCTTTTGTGAGCTGCCTCTCTATCTTTGACAGCACGAGAACAAGCATGATTAAGCCAAGGCTTTTTAGCATGAGGAGTAGAGAAAGTACGTGGAAAGTATGCCTCCTTTCCAGAGACAATCACCTCTGTGATGCGCTGGGCACACACAGAGGGGTCTCTCTCCTGGAAGCAGTAACCATTCCACGGGAAATCGGAAAAGTACATCCTCAGGTCGTCCCACCGAGCTGAAGCAAAATGCCAGAAGCATCGCCTTTTCGGTGAGTCCAGAGGATGTACAGGAGCGATAGAACAAGATACAGAAATAAGATTGTGATCGGAGGAGCCCAACGGAGTGAACAGTTTGACAGAGTAAGCAGAAGGGTTAGAGGTAAGGAAGAAGTCTAGTATGTTAGGCCTGTCTCCAAGTCGGTCTGGAATACGTGTAGGGTGCTGAACCAACTGCTCTAGATCGTTGAATAGAGCAATGTTGTAGGCTTGTTCACCAGGCTGGTCAGTGAAAGAGGATGAAAGCCAAAGCTGGTGGTGAACATTGAAATCTCCTAGGATGGAGATCTCAGCGAAGGGAGAGTGGGTCAAGATGTGCTCCATTTTAGAACTCAAATAGTCAAAGATTTTTACATTGTTAGTAGAGTTAGGTGAGAAATAAACAGCACAGATGTTTTTAGTAATAGAATGACAATGAAGTCTTAGCCAGATGGTAGAAAATTCATAAGAGTCAAGGTCGTGGGCACGAGAGCAAGTGATGTCGTTGCGCACGTAGACGCAACATCCAGCTATGGATTGAAATTTAGGATAGAGGTAGTAGGAGGGAACAGAGTAGAGATTGCTGTCAGTAGCCTCACAAACCTTTGTTTCGGTGAGGTTTAGAAGAGGAGAGATGGTGTTCTACAGAATGAAAATTAGAACGAAGACCGCTAATGTTGCAGAAATTGATAAGAAAGAGGTTCGAGGAGTTATCAATGCACTTCTTAAGTCGGCTGCCAGAAGGGGAGTCCTCCCTGGGGGAATTATGGTACGCCATTTTGAATTTTGAATTTTGGGAAAAAGTGTGTATGTTGTGTGAATGTAGTGTGGTGTGGACAGAGAAAGGATCTGTCTTTAGAGAGCATGCTGAACTGCTCTCTGGTGTTGATGAGACAATAGGGAGACGGTTAACGAGGACATGGGAAGGGTCTTTGGAGGGCTTCAGCACCCTCCTCGCTTCCCATATATACCTCACCGGGAGTGGTTTGCGCACGTTCGGTAGGTGTTTTCCTACCTACTCCTGCTCCTGTCTATCTGAAGCTTTTGAATCAATCCTTAACCGGAAGATTCAAAAGCATCTTTCCACTTCTGACCTATCTGATTGCCAGTATGGGATCCGATGACTCTTGGTCATCCTCTCTTAGCCGTTTCGGTAAACCTTTCTCTGTTGCGGTATACAAATCGAAAGCTTTCGATAGAGTCTGGCACAAGTCTTTGCTTTCTAAACTGCCCACTTTCGGATTCTATCCCTCTCTCTGTTCCTTTATCTCCAGTTTCCTTTCCGGCCGTTCTATCTCTGCTGTGGTATGTTGTACCCCGTAATCCGGGTCACACAGGGGAGACGACACACTGTTTGTACTAGTGACACTTGACTTAAAATTCTGGTACTTTAGGAGTATTTAAAGGAGTTCGTAAATGGGGTGATGAAACGGTGTCGCCTTTCTTATATGTATTTTATTCTACCTTAATACTACTTAATATTACAGAGGGTAAAAATATTGTTTAAACCAGCGACTGGCTTACTAGACTCAATGAGTCTTCAGGTTTTCTTTCACTATTGGTTACTGACGTTAACACTGGTATAATATTGAGTAAAAACTCACACAATAAAGTATCATAGAAATATAATCCTAAGTAAAACTAAGATAATAGAACACAATAGATATGTTAGATACGCTTTCCTCTATGGTAATTCTTCACTCCATACTCACAGTAGCAACGATGAATGTTCTACCCATGTTGTCTAGGGAAGGACAACTGAGTGTCCAGCAACGAACAGAGTGCTGGTTAATCTGAGGTCAAGCCTGGAGAAAATGCTTCTTATATAGGCAGACATCGCGAGGGTAATACGTCAGGCGTGTGAGTCATACATCAAACTCACACCGAGCTCATACAATAATCTACCTAACCGACATGCTTAATTCACGCGGTGACGCAGCTTTGTTTTCATAACATTTTGTTCCGCGGCTGATCGTGTATTGGCTGCGGGGATTGTGTTTTGGCTTAGAGAGATAAGCGGGTGCGTTAATGGGCAATTACAATTGTGTATAGGTTGGTAAATGAACAGTGGGGACAATCATGTGTTGGAGTCCGTGTTGGGTTTTAGCGGTCGATACCACTGTTGTCATCGGAAAATATTGCCGGTGAAGATGATGATGACACGAGTGGTGTCGCAGCCCTCGGGGCACCACATACCCCCCCCGTTAAAATCACGCCACGTCCTCGTGGCACAAAGCGTTCCGCCCGGCGGACGACCATGGAGGGCCCAGACGGGGATGGCGGGATCGTGGGGGAGGAGTCCTGCGAGAGACGGGACCGGAAGAGACAGAAGAAGGCCACCCCACCGGCGACGAAGACGACGCCGAGGAGGAGCAGCCACCCCCACCAAGGGAGGAAGGGGTCGAAGGCGGGGACCGGAGAGACGGATTCCTGGAGCGCGTGAAGTGCTGGAGGGAGGTCCAGCGGGGGGGCCAGAGACGACCCGGGCGACGGCGGCGGGGAGGGGAAGGGGCCAAGGGGAGTCTTGGCCAGGAGCGATGAGACCACGTCACGTCCGATGTGGAAGGGGGCGCGATGAACCGTCAGCGGGGCGTCACCGTCCATAGTAGCAGAGGCAGGGAGGCTGAAGGCGTCGGAGTGGGCACTACAGCCCATACCGAGGCGGAGGAGACCCGTCCCGTTGATGGTCTGCCTGTATTTGGAGACCGGGCTGTCCGGGCAGACCATGGTGACCATCTGGGGAGTATCGGTAGCGAAGACCCAGCCCGCAGGAGACGGGATGAAGACCGGGGGGAAGACTCTGAGGAGAGACTTAGAACACAGCGAGAGGGCGTCTGGGCGATCGAGAAAGAGAGCGATCTCGCAGCGCTGGACAGAAGTCGAGTAGACAGGGCGACAGGGGACATACATAGAGCAGGTGGTGTTTAGTACAGCGGTCCAAGGAGTCTAAGAGCATATAGTGAGTGCGGTCTTCAGAAACCGCAAGGTAAGTGGAAAGCGTGTCGGTGTGCAGAAAATATGGCGTGCCATCAAGATGAAAAGGCAACGCGTCCATTTTAAACACATCGAACACGTCAGAGGATCCCTTTCATGGGGATTTGTAATTAGAAGTGAAGTGTTGCTGATGAAAGCGTACATTTTTAAATAACCCGAGATAAATCTATATACAATGCTAAATATTCATGTGCTGCAGGGAAAAGTAAGCCTGGGTAATGGGTGACGCATTGCTGAGCACACGAAATAGTACATCATTTGGAAGGAGGAGAGGGAAACCTGCGTTTGGGACAGCTGCTGAAGGCCAAGCTTGAGATTCAGAGTATCATGATTTAGGTCACTAAGTGCCAACTGAATGAGAAGGATAGTCTCCAAAATACGCATTTCCTTCAATTTGCAAGGTTTTTAGTGAGAACTGACGGATAATAGCTGAGGCCAAAGCCGAGGCGGACTCTAGACGGAGATGGCAGAATGAATATGACGGAGGTCCCGAACTGTGGCGTTGAGGACTTCCTGATGGAGGTTAAGTTGACGTCTCTCTTCTGTGGACAGAGTGTAGAGCTGGGAGAGCTTCCGTGTATCACATCTATTTGGGCCTGAGTGGCCGTACCGAAAAGGAGGTTTGCTACCGAGCCAAGGAAATCCACGGCCCCTCGCTTCTGGCGAGTCCGAAACGGGCTTCCATCTCTACCACTCATAGCCGACAGAAAGCTGTTAAGATCTTTGAATAACTTCTCAAACTCAATGTGAAAAGAGTCTAGAGTGCGCCTGAGCAGACCAACAGTGGGGAACGATTGATTCATATGTTCAATCGACCATGAAACTTCCGCTGTTAGATTTGCCACGTTGATGAGAGGACGTTGGATGTCGTCCGTCTTGATGACGACGGGGACAACATAGTACCGTCCTGTCAACAGCATCTTAAAGACTGGGGAGAAGACGAGGCCGGGACGAATGGGTTGCTCCCGGGAGGGATCAAGGGAAGACAAGGAGAGGGCAACACCCAGGATCTGTAATTATAGGGGGCATCAGTTCGTTGGTCGTTGGCGATACTCAAGAGGGCGGTCCATCACATTGGGGAGAGAAGGGGGTACCGTATTGGAGCGTAATGAGCGACTGACACAGGGCTCTGAAGGAGCTGAGGGAACCAATGAGGGACCTCTGAAGCATCTGAGGAGACAGGAGCCGGTGAGGAGAGCTCGGAAGGAGCTGGAAAGGACAATGGCAGCGGCTCCTCAGGGAATAAGTCATGGTGAGTGGGTCCACTTCTACTACGTGATCAGGGAGAGGGTATGCACGCCTGACATTAGGAGAGTCATGGAAGCCAAGAGAGTCCTCGTGAACGACCTGAACATTATTTGTGTGAACTGTCTTGATCTTACCACCTCTAACATGACGCAGTCGTAAGACTACAGGGCTTATTTTTCTAGCACCCTAAAGGTCCATTGAACAAGGGCTGGAGCTTCTTTGGTTCGCCCTTTGTACAAACATGCCTTAAGTAGACCCGATCTCCTACTACCACCTGTTTGGGTTTGGATTTCCTAAACATTCTTTCTGACTCCTGCCATCCTATATCTATATTGGTCTGACATAGTTTATAGGTACGCTGCGCGACACTAGAAGTAAATGCTTTATAGCTGTCAACATCATAACAAGGTTGGAGTCTATTCTCAAGCACTTCAAAAGGAACATTTGGGTCCCGAGAGAAAAGCAAGAAAATGGTGAATCTTTCAGAACACGATGGTAGGCAGTGTTGTAGGCGTGTGTTGCAACCGGAAGCATTTGGTCCCAGATACCGCGATTGTCCTCGCACAAAGTTCTCAAGATATTTATTAAGGTGCCATTAGGCCTTTCTATCACACCGTTTGCAGACGGGTGATAAGGAGTTGTCCTTAGATGATCAATCTGTAACAACTGAGTCAACTCTCGTAAGAGAGTGTTGACGAACTCCTTTCCTTGATCCGTGACTAGAATCGGCGGGATGCTGTGTACACAGACTACGTTCTTGTAGAACGCAGCTGCCACTTCCTTGGCTGCCTTCGTACGAAGGGGTTACCAAGAAGCGTGACAGGACGTCTATCACTGTCAGTACATACCTATAGCCTTCGTCTGAAACAGACAAAGGTCCGACAATATCCATATGGACTCTGTCAAACGGTTGGCCAACCTCTGGATACCTCATAAGTGGAGCTGGCGGGATCCCCTTCTTAAACCGACAACAGACAGGACAAGATCTGACATATTGCTCCACGTCCGCCTTCATTCCCGGCCAGTACGCAAACTTGCGACAGCGTGCCAACGTAACCTTAGTGCCTCCATGCCCTGCAGGTAGCATGGAATGCGCCAAAGCTAACGCGTTAGGAATGTAGCTTGGTGGAACGATAACCAGTCTTTTCTGCTTGTTGTATTCATCGCAAACATCGCGGTAGAGAATGCCGTTCTTCACACACACTTCACTAAGAGGCAGTTTTTGAAGTGCCTCTAGCTGCATTAACGTTACATTGCTCCTCTCTGCAACCTTTCTCTCATCTCTCTCATGTACGTTACCACCGGTGGTTTGTTCAAAAGCATGCTTCAATTCTCTCAGTTCAGGATCGCGATCCTGGTGCTCCATGAGTCCAGCAAGACTCCAATGGAGAAACTTATCCTGTTTGTCATGTCCTCCGGAGAGGCGACAGACGTGTCCTGTCCACCCGTAAGGGTGACAGACATAATTCGAGCATCCAATTCGCCTTCTATCACGTCACTCTCCTGATTCCTAATCCTTGACACAAAATCTGCTACCATGTTGCTGGAGCCTGGGAGATACTCAATACTAAAGTCAAATTCTCCTAGAAGTGTCTGCCAGCGTGCAATCCTGCTGCTAGGTACTGTGCTTTTAACAGCCAAGTCAGTGGTCTATGGTCCGACAGGATGTGTATCCTATAACCCAAGATAAGGGGTCGATTAGTACTGAGGCCATAGATGACTGCTAAAGCTTCTCTCTCTACCGCTGAGTAGTTACGTTCTGCTCCATTCAGGGTTCTACTAAAATATGCTATGGGACGTAAACTACCATTGTCATCCTATTGTTGCAACACACCACCTATTGCCTTATCTGACGCATCTGTGGTGAGATTGAAGGGTTTCCGGAAATCCGGAAAGGCTAAAACAATGTCAGTCGTTAGACTGTTCTTTAGTGTGCTAAATGCATGCAATGCCTCTTCATTCCACTCCAGATGTGTCTTATCATTCTTGGTTACTTTCCTCCCTTTGAGTAAATTATTATGGGGATGCTATCTTGGCAAAGTCTTTAATGAATTTCCTATAAAAGTTAACCAATCCCAGGAAACCTTGAAGTTCTTTGACTGTTTTCGGAGGAGTGAGTTGTTGCACCGCCTGTACCTTTGAGGGCTGAGGCTTCAAGCCAGAAGCACTAACAATGTGACCCAGATAATCTACTTGCTCTTTGAAAAAGGAACACTTATCTAGTCTTAAGGACAGGTGAGCCTTCTGCAGTCTGTCCAAGACGGCATGGAGGTTCTTTAGGTGATGGTCCATGTCTTTCCCTTGTACTATCAAATCATCAAGGTATACATGTACAATTCTTCCTGTCAGACCTATGAGAACTTGATTCATGATCCGTTGATAGGCTGCAGGTGCTGTTTTTAATCCAAAGGGGACTGTAGTGAATTCATAGAGGCCATAAGGTGTCGTGAAGGCTGTCAAGCGTTTAGATTCCTCTGCCAATGGGACTTGGTGGTAGCCCTGGCGCAAATCAAGGGAGGTGAATACTTTACTTTCCCCTAACTGTTGCAAAATGAGGTTAATGTTAGGGAGTGGATGTTTGTCATCAATCAATTCATCGTTCAGAGCGCGGAAGTCGAGACAAAGTCTGACTCCACCATCCTTTTAGCAACAGGGACTAGAGGTGCGCTGTAGGGTGACGCACTAGGGCGTATAATACCCTGGGCCTCAAGGTCCTTGAGCTGAATCTCTATTTCTTTATGATATTTTACTGGTATTGGGTATGGCTTTTTATATATAGGCTTGTCATTTTTAGCCTTAAAGTGTGAACATAATAGGGGTAATAGTGAGTGGCTCGTTTTTAGAGCAAACACATCAGGATACTTGCAGGTTAAGCCCTTCAGACAGCAATTTTCCCGTTGTGAGGGTAAAATAGCTCGTCTATCAGCTTATCGAGTACCATCTGCTTACTTGACTGGGTGACAGGCGGCTTTGTAGCTGTTTTTGTGACAGCCGCTACACATTCATTAGTCGATGATTGATAGTATTCTGAGTGACAAGAATAAATGTGTCCCATCACTTCACCTGTTGGCATCTCAATAGTTTCTTCAGTTGGGTTAGCATAGGGAATGATGAATTTGCCTTTGGTTTGTTTGACGTTAGGAGTTAAGGTTACTAACCCGGGAAATAAAAATGAAGAAGGGATATCATTGGACCTTGGGAGAAATAAGGCTTGCTGGGCTCTGCCAATCTCTGCATACAGAGTGACATACCCTGCCGTGCCTGGGAGCAAGGACGCCACGTTAATAGCGTATGCTTTCACTGGTACTTCCTCCATCTCGTCTAAAGTAGGTTTATGATCTTCTGGGTACGGGCTCATATCGTCCGCAGCCAGGGAATGTACTTCCACTGGGTAGGCCCACACCATTACACTAAACTGCCCATGTGTGTCAAGCTGTTCAGATACCACATTTTGTCTCCACATAAATTCTAGGCCCAACAAAACTGCTGTTGGTAACACTATACCTTGTGATATTACTACAAATTTTTCTATAATTTCTCCGTGCCCAAAGTCTACTACTACTTCGGCTAGTCCTTTATTAGGGATTGGAGTCCGATCTACCCCTTGTATGGAGAGAGGTTCTGTAACTATCATCTTCCCGCCTACCTTCCTAAATAAATCTTCTTCTATTAGGGACGCTCCTGCTCCTGTGTCTAGCATTGCGTAAACCATCTCCTTTGGTGCATTAGCGCCTACGCACAATCTCAACGTGAGGGCGTTGGTAGGGCCGTGGACTGCCGCAGCTACTCTGGGGTCGTTTTTTTGTTCTTCTCGTGGTCAGGGTTGACCCAGGAGCTACGGGGTGAGGGACCGGCCGTGTACTCCGGGCGCCAGGCAGCGCAAGGCGAGACAGGCTGACGCCTGTTTCGAGTGGGCTGGTACTGAGGGTACCGAGAGCCCGTTGGTGGGTGGTAGGCACCCCTATACTGCCTTCCATATGTGCAATCGCGAGCCATGTGTCCTACATACCCACAAGCATAACATGTAGGTGGCGTGGGCGCGTTCCCATATGGGCGTGTAGGTGGCGCGGCGTGCCGTCCTCCCCTTTGGGGTATCGGGTAACGTGACTGGCCTGGAGGGCGTGGAGGACGGGCTTGTGAGACATGTTTGGGTCCGGATGCCTGGGTGGAACAGACGTTCAGCACTTTTATTTCTTTGGCGATATCGGCATCGGATAGCTTCGACTCTGGATAAGCTTTAATATACTCATACCCTTTCTTTAATACCTTCTGTGGGTCCCCCTTTTCTTCCTCCGTTAAGATGAGTAAGAGGGCCGGAGGGAAAGCCTCTCTGAGCCGTAAAGCGGTTATCTCAGTTAGGAAACTGGCATTGTCAGGCTTGAGAGCGATCAACTCGTCTCTCAATGTCTCCAGGCGGATGAGGAAGGTGCGGATGTTTTCTCCTGTCCGCCGTTTTGCCTCTCCCAATTCTTTCTGGAGGACCGAAAGGTCCTTACTGTGGGAAACACACGTAGGAAGTCTTCCTTTACTTTTTCCCAATCCTGTCCACATCTAGTGATACAACCGAGGAGATGATCGCGCGCTGCTCCCAGGGCATATTGTTTGGCTAACTCAATCTTTCCGGTAGTGTCCCAATTTGCCTGTGTCCGGCTTTCAATATCCTCTATCCATTTCTTTGCTAGCTTATGGCATGGGAGGTTTGGTGCTTTGCTACTTTTTTCTTCTCCACCACAAAAATATAAGAGTCCCTGCACTCTACTAAAATCATTCAAGGTATGACGGCTAAGTAGCGTGACAAGATCATCATGGGCAAGGGTGATCGATTTTCCATCTTCTTTTTTGGGGGGAGGGTTCTTGCCTTCGTCTGGCATTTTTAACTCTAAAGTCTTATTCCCGTAATTCCAAGAATAACTGTCTTCTCCCTCGCTTTCGGATGTGGACATACACCAGTACAATACCAATATAAACCAATATAAATCATAAGTTTCACCACATGTTTCACCACATGTTTCACCACATGTTTCACCACATGTTTCACCACATGTTTCACCACATGTTTCACCACCCCACACCTGACACCAATGTTGTACCCCGTAATCCGGGTCACACAGGGGAGACGACACACTGTTTGTACTAGTGACACTTGACTTAAAATTCTGGTACTTTAGGAGTATTTAAAGGAGTTCGTAAATGGGGTGATGAAACGGTGTCGCCTTTCTTATATGTATTTTATTCTACCTTAATACTACTTAATATTACAGAGGGTAAAAATATTGTTTAAACCAGCGACTGGCTTACTAGACTCAATGAGTCTTCAGGTTTTCTTTCACTATTGGTTACTGACGTTAACACTGGTATAATATTGAGTAAAAACTCACACAATAAAGTATCATAGAAATATAATCCTAAGTAAAACTAAGATAATAGAACACAATAGATATGTTAGATACGCTTTCCTCTATGGTAATTCTTCACTCCATACTCACAGTAGCAACGATGAATGTTCTACCCATGTTGTCTAGGGAAGGACAACTGAGTGTCCAGCAACGAACAGAGTGCTGGTTAATCTGAGGTCAAGCCTGGAGAAAATGCTTCTTATATAGGCAGACATCGCGAGGGTAATACGTCAGGCGTGTGAGTCATACATCAAACTCACACCGAGCTCATACAATAATCTACCTAACCGACATGCTTAATTCACGCGGTGACGCAGCTTTGTTTTCATAACATTTTGTTCCGCGGCTGATCGTGTATTGGCTGCGGGGATTGTGTTTTGGCTTAGAGAGATAAGCGGGTGCGTTAATGGGCAATTACAATTGTGTATAGGTTGGTAAATGAACAGTGGGGACAATCATGTGTTGGAGTCCGTGTTGTGTTTTAGCGGTCGATACCACTGTTGTCATCGGAAAATATTGCCGGTGAAGATGATGATGACACGAGTGGTGTCGCAGCCCTCGGGGCACCACAGGTAGACGGTCACCGTTCTCCCCCTAAACTTATCAACAGTGGCGTTCCACAAGGCTCTGTGCTATCACCCACTCTCTTCCTGTTATTCATCAATGATCTTCTTTCTATAACAAACTGTCCTATCCACTCATACGCTGACGACTCCACCCTGCATTATTCAACTTCTTTCAACAGAAGACCCTAACAAGAGGAATTACAAGACGTTCAGACTGGAGGCTGCAGAACGCTGAACCCCAGACCTTGCTATCATTTCCGATTGGGGTAAAAGGAACCTTATATCCTTCAATGCCCCCAAAACCCAGTTTCTCCACCTATCAACTCGACACAATCTTCCATCCACCTATCCCTTATTCTTCGACAACACCCAGCTGTCACCTTCTTCTGCACTAAATATCCTCGATCTGTCCTTAGCCCAAAATCTCAATTGGGGAGGCGGTGGCTGAGTCGACAGAGTGACGGCGCGGCGTTCAGGAGTACGCGAGTTCAATCCCCGACCGGTGCCACCAAGCTGGGATTTTTCAGCCGCCGCCGAGTGGCTTAAAACTACCCACATGCTGTCCAGAAGACCACCTATCAACCCGGACTCTAGATTCTAGGATTAAAGATGAGCTCCGGGAGGGCTGCATGAGCCAATGCAAGATGGCGCCACTATAAACACTCGCCTGCGCCAGAACGGGCTGGGCCGACCATCAGACCCCACCGGGAGGAAACCTTGGGCCGACCATCAGGCCCCACCGGGAAGAAGCCTACCGGCGCAATAGGCCGCGACGTAAAAAAAAAAAAAAAAAATCTCGCTTACTAAATCAGCTTCCTCGAGGTTGGGCGTTCTGTATCGTCTCCGCCAGTTCTTCTCCCCTGCGCAGATGCCTTCCATATATAGGGGCCTTGTCCGCCCTCGTATGGAGTATGCATCTCACGTGTGGGGGGGCTCCACACACACAGCTGTTCTGGACAGAGTGGAGTCTAAGGCTCTTCGTCTCATCAGCTCTCCTCCTCTTACTGACAGTCTTCTATCTCTTAAATTCCACCGATATGTTGCATCTCTTTCTATCTTCTATCGATATTTTCATGCTGACTGCTCTTTTGAACTTGCTAACTGCATGCCTCCCCCCCTTCCGCGGCCCCGCTGCACACGACTTTCTACTCATGCTCATCCCTTTACTGTCCAAACCCCTTATACAAGAGTTAACCAGCATCTTCATTCTTTCATCCCCTTCACTGGTAAACTCTGGAACAGTCTTCCTTCATCTGTATTTCCTCCTGCCTATGACTTGACCTCTTTCAAGAAGAGTGTCAAGACACCTCTCCATCCGAAATTGACATCTCTTTTGGCCACTCTATACTTATCACTATATGAGAGCAACAGTTAGCGGGGGGGGGGGGTTCAAAATTTTTTTTTTTCCCTTAAGTTGCTCTCTTTGCTGTAAAAAAAAAAAATGAGGTGATTTAAATCAATTTAAATCAGAGTAAAAAAATCATGATTTAAATAAAATTAAATATACTGTATTTGAAATGATTTAAGTGTTATATCAAGAGTAAAATATCTAATGATTTAAATTATAAATAAATAAATAAATATATATATATATATATATATATATATATATATATATATATATATATATATATATATATATATATATATATATATATATATATATATAAGGAAGAAGGAAGAACATGTGAACCAGTTGTACAAGAAAATTATCAAGTCTACTTGTCCTGTACTGAACTTGTACTGGTCCTGTAGCAAGCCATGCACCAGTGAATCATTGACATATCTTACAAGAAAAATATTCAAAAGCATACAAAAACTATGGTTTCATTTAACATTGGCCAAGTTTAATATAAGAAAATGGCCTCATAAGACTGAAACAAATAATCAGTGGAAACAAACAAGGATTAATGCCAAAAAAAAAAAAAAATTAAATAAAAAAAATCCGATTTAAATCAAACAAATCGATTTTTTTTTTATCATGATTTTTTCTAACCCTGAATATTACACAATTAAACTGGTGAAAAGAAATGGCACTATATAATAGTAATGACAATATCATACAATGACACTGGCAGGTATGGTAGCAATGAATGCAAGGCAAGTAATCTGTCAATGAATTACAAAACAAAAGCTTTTTAGCAAGATGACAACTTGTTACAAAGTCGAACATACCAAAAATATCAAAGTGCAAAGCAAGATTGCAAAAAAAATAATAAAAAAATGGGTTAAGTAGACAACTGCCATTGATGTGACGACGTTCCTTGAATTAGCCTGGTAAAATTTAACACATAAAATGACAAACTTGCAAATAACTAGGCACACAGGCAAATATGGACTTAATAATGAAAGCAAACAACACTCACGACTGTTGACTGACATCACAGGCTGTAGTAAAGCTGGGGAGCCGCGGGAAGCTGCACTTGGCCAATGTGAGGCGAGAATTCCCGCGCGCCTTTTAACCTCGGCGGGAGGGACAGGAGGAAAACTGGCGGTGCAGCAGTAGTAAATGCGACATCAAGAGAAAATGAGACATCGTTGTGCGCATGCGCTGCTGGATGCTGGACGATATAAAACACAATAATAAATATAACGGTAGGCTATCTTGTTAATTAAATAAACCAAATATTGATCGCCTACTCCTAAAAATAATAGTTAAGGCTTATTTGTGTAGTAGAGAACAACGTATTTACCTCTCATGCACCACACAGTCGTGGGCAGTGGTGATGTTATAATAAACCAAGCAGGATAGAAAATCCCTTCCATGTTTATGTTCTGAGGAGAGCCACCCGCCCCCACGAGAGAGAGCGTGTGTGTGTGTGTGTGTGTTCGTGCGTGTGTTTTGAGACACCAGCGCATGCGCACAACGATGTCTCATTTCCTCTTCATATCGCACTTTCTACTGCTACAGCGGCACCATGTTGGTCGCACATGTAACCCAACAGAGCTCTCACAGAAAAAAAAAAAAAAAAACTGTACGGGGAAACACTGGACAAGGGGCGCTTAGAGCCCAAAACAAGTGGAATGTACTTACAGCGTACAGACGTATGTACAGCAGCGCGGCAGGCTAACAGTAGCACACAACCCTCTCCTCGGGGCGCCTGTGAGCTGTGTTAGGTGCCGGTGTGGTGTTATCCGCCATCCGGTATCCTAAGACATCCCATCCTTAATTTCGTATCGCTGAACCCACTCTTTACTATCACAGAGTAACTAAGTGAAGCATCTAAGTGTAAAAAAGTACCAAGGAGATCCTAAAATGCGATGCAAAGCGGAACAGGTCACAAGAAGAAGTGATTGTTGATATCCTATAGTCTGGCTCAACTAAACGTGCAGTTGTGGGTGGGGTCAGCGTAGGGGATCCCCTTGTACAGCGATGCCGCTTGTCTCCTAGCCCGCTATGTACAAATGTTTTCATATTAGTAAAACCATGGCAAATATGATCAGCAGTATGCATACACATTTAATCTTAGTATTATAACGTATAAGAGAACAGTTAACTTATTATGGATAAGATATTTTATAAGCATTTAAAGAAACGTGGCATAAATATTTTACAGTGGTGCTAAAAAAAATCCTATACTTATTATAAAGTTTCCCTTTCGTTTTGGGATGTGTAAGTAGTTTCACAATTACATTTTGATTATATCGTGAAGGAATGTACGTTAAAATAAGCTGACAAAAGTAAGAAAAATACATTCAAATGCTACCCCCACGAGAGAGAGAGAGAGAGAGAGAGAGAGAGAGAGAGAGGCCTCCAACGTGGAATTAAAAACGTGGCATCGCTGTACTCTTGGATTATTCCTCACATGGCACCTTTGAACCGCACGTTTGGCCGAGCCAGACTATATTTATATACATACATACGTCATCATTTGCTTTCATAATAATATAACTAATCTTGGGTGGGACAGATCCCGACAAGCAGTCGACAAAAGACACGGTACCGTGTCGAAATTTATGTATGTACGTATTCAGGATGGGATGTCTCACGATCTTGGGATGTCTCATGACACCACACCGGGGGGTCAGGAGAGATGCACAGCACACGGCGAGCAGGAACATTCACGGGTGCAGGGCTGGAGCCGCATCGTGGGAGACCAGAGGTAATAGGAGACGAGTCGTGTAGAAGCCTCACCCGGAGACGCAAAGGCCACAGGTAGGCTAACAACCTGGACCCGGGAAGGAAAAACATCATGTGGTAGCAGGGGCACAGGGGAAGGCAGCCAGGGACATGATAGACTGGTAACAGGGCAGACAAGACAGTGGAGCAGCGCAGCGGGGTCGTAACCGCGTGGGGCTAGCAGGAGACGGACCCAGGCGACGCGGAGGTGTGAAGCAAGCACCGCAGCCACCATGTTTAATTATGGTTTGGTTGCAGGAAAGGTCTGGTATCTTAGTAAATGTATTAAACATAGAAGACAAAGTAGTTGGCTGAAAACGCAGCAGCACGCCTTGTTTGCATGCATGGCTCTAACTGCCCGGGGACGCACGGGAAAGGCGGGAAGCCTGGCAAAGCAAGTGGGTTACATACAGAACCCACGTATGAACACACACACACACACACACACACACACACACAGAGAGAGAGAGAGAGAGAGAGAGAGAGAGAGAGAGAGAGAAACTTACAGGAACTAACTACTACTATTATGAAACAGTCCAGCAATCCGAGCAGAGAGAATGAGACCACTGAGAGTTGATCATCTCCTCCCAGTGGACCAGCTGGCGGGACTGATCTTCGACATGTTCGCGGCCGGCCAGGAGACCATCGCAAGAACCTTCTGCATGGGCGTGTACCTGATAGCCAAACACCCGCACGTGCAGCGCCGCCTACAGGAGGAGCTGGACGACGTGGTGGGCACGGACAACCTCCCTTCAATGCTTGACGTGGAACGGTAAGTGTAGAACCAGGAGTGAATGTTGCACTTTGTCTAGTGCTGTAGGCATGGGATGGATTTACTCTCTCTCTCTCTCTCTCTCTCTCTCTCTCTCTCTCTCTCTCTCTCTCTCTCTCTCTCTCTCTCTCTCTCTCTCTCTCCAGCAAAACATTGAAAGTAATTCCCTTATTCATTTCCCTAACTCATTTCTTGTTGTTTTTGGTTACTCTCAGTGTTTGCCTCTAGAAATTCTTAGAAAACCACATGCAAGGGAAGGACTAAGTTGTTAGTAAAATTTGAAGATTCCTCGACTACTCTAATATTCTATTTCATATAACAACGCAAGCCACTGTTATTGCATTGCTGACAACATTTGATACCCCATCTTCTAAGTTACCTCCTTCTCCTTCCCTCGTCAGGTTGCCTTACCTCCAAGCCACCGCGAATGAGGTACAGAGATTATTCAATATCCTCAAGATTTCTGTGCCACACATGGCCAGCGAGGACTGCCAGCTGGGCGGCTACGACATCCCAAAAGGTAGTATTGTCCATAGCTGCCACATTATCTTAATCCCTACAGACGTGCAGTCCCAAAAGAGACGTATTCCCTTTTTGCCAGAGGTGGGCACCCGCTATTTTTTTGTTAGTCCGCATATTCGCAATTCCGCTAACTTTGTTGGGCATTCCGCTAATCGCTAATCCGCAAATATTCCGGCTTCTCCGGTCCGCTATTGCAAATCCGCTAATGCTAACGCTTAATTTTTTTTAGTCTACTAATGACGTCCGCAACAATCCGCTAACCAGTTTTTTTAGTTCGCTAACCCTTTATTGATAGTTAAAAACATAATTTCCAATAAAATTACCTTACAAATTAAATATTTATTTATTTTATATATGTGAAAATCAAAATAAATCAAATTCAAATATTACAAGGAATACGTCTTTAAGACTCGGCGAGTTAATGTAAACTGCCTCCCACACAGTCTGCCGGGACAGGCCGGCTGCGCAACAGACAGTTATAGAATATTCCCACCCCCACAGCCTGGGCAGCCTGCCGCCTGCGTGCTGCGCAACTGGCATACAGATCTCGGCATCATACAGATCTAGAATCGGGTGGCCAGATTTCTGGAATTGAAATCCGGGACGCTTTAATAAAAAAAAAGCTTTCCGGGACAGTGCATGAAATCCGGGACATTTTCGGGACAATTTTATTTCCAGGACGAACCATTAAAATCCGGGACTGTCCCGAAAAACCCGGGACGTCTGGCCACCCTAGTCTAGAAGTTTCTCCACACTTTCAAGAATATTATTGAATTTCCCGGAAATTTCATTGATGGGTTTTTTTTAAAGTTTGCGTTAGCGAACTATGATTTTGACATTCCGCTAAAGGCAAATTCGCTAATTTTTCAGTTTTTCCGCTAACTCTATTCTGCAATATTTTGTTAGTCCACTAATAGCGGATTAGCGATTAGCGGACTTAAATTGCGGAATGCCTACCTTTGCTTTTTGCTCAAAGGCTTTCAAAAGCGTCTGTTTTACAAATGCAATTTATTTATTAATTTCTTTGAGATATCAAATGTACAAATGAACTTTATTCATGGAAAAGTAATGTAGTATTGAGTTATATTCTTAAGATTTAGCATTCAAAAAGGTGTGGCATTCTCCAGAGTTAAAACATTCTCCTAATCTGTAAAGGTGATGTATTCTCCAACCATTCACTTATATCCCAAGCATATTTCGTTCCCAAAGATGCTTCATCCTCCAAAAGAACTGTATTCAAGTACGTATTTCACAGTTTCACTATATTCCGAAAGCATTATTACTGGTGTTTTCGCTTATTCTCCAGATACACTGTATTTTCTGAAGGTTGCCTATTCCTCAAATATTGTATTCCTAAAATTACTATTCTCACAAATTCAACAACCATGCCACATTCTCATATTCACGGATGTTCTGCATTCTCTTCAGTTAGTGCTTACCCTTATCCACCAAACATATTGTGTTTGCATATTCACCATAGCCACCACACTTGGTGCTCCCTAAACACAGCCTCAGTTACTACACACACAAGGGCGAGAGCAGCATGCTGATGAGTTTGTCTCGCAGGAACGTGGCTGCTGCCTAACCTGGATGATGCCCATACAAGCCCCGAGTACTGGAAGAAACCCCAGGAGTTTGATCCTCAGAACTTCCTTGATGAAAATGGAAAGTTCAAGAATAACGAAGCCTTCATTCCGTTTGGAGTGGGTAAGTGGGGGAGTCAGGGAACGAAGCATGAACGGGACGAAAGAATCAATGAATGGGAGGAGAGGAGAAAATCGCCGCAGCGTTGGAATAAGAGGGAAAAACATTATTTTGTCAGAGTTCGGTATCACAGTTTTTCCTTTGAATATTTAGACCTTCATTAGATGTCAACTAGATTAGAATCTCTCTCTCTCTCTCTCTCTCTCTCTCTCTCTCTCTCTCTCTCTCTCTCTCTCTCTCTCTCTCTCTCTCTCTCTCTCTCTCTCTCTCTCTCTCTCTCTCTCTCTCTCTCTCTCTCTCTCTCTCTCTCTCTCTCTCTCTCTCTCTCTCTCTCTCTCTCTCTCTCTCTTTTTTTTTTCTTTTTTTTTAAACATGTTCAGTACATTAGTACATGGCAGTATTATTTTTCTGTGCTAAAGTTCCCCCGACCGTTGGGGAGCTATTTAAAAGCTTCTGCCGATTATGTTATACAATTATATACATGTTTACGGTGGGTGTAGGAGTAGCCACCTGTGGGACGCAACCTTCATCTGCTGAGTGGACAGTTGTGTCACATCCACATCAGCAGTGAGGTTGTTCCATCACACCACCGCTGCGATGGAGAAGGCACGTTGGTGGGTGCTGGAGCGGGCCATTGGCACTTCCAGGAGGGAGGCGTTGCTCAGCACCGTTCTCGTGCTGCGCTCAGACCTCCTCCAGGTAGCCCTCAGGTCCGTCAGGTGGGGCACTAGGCCCACTTGTGCCTTGTGTAGCACCGTCAGGGCAGCGACGCGGCGACGGTGCTCCAGGCTGTTCAGCTGGTTCGTGGCTGGTCTTGCCCGTCCCTCGTGTGGGTGTTGTTGTTGTTGTTGTCGATGTTGTTGTCGCTGTGTCTCCCACTGGCTCGGTCGGTGGTGCTGGGTGCCGTTGATGAGGCGTTCAGCCCTCCTCTGCACCTTGTCTAGCAGGTTGAGGTGGCAGCGGGCGCTGGCCATCCAGGTGAGCGGTGCATACTCCATCACTGGACGGACTTGTGCCTTGTAGAGGGTGTTCAGGCCCTCAGCATCGAGGAGGTTCTTAATGCGGTGCAGGAGGTTCACCTTCTGGGAGGCTTTGTGCGCCACCCTTTCAAGGTGACGGTCGAACCGCAGCTGGGAGTCCAGCTCCACGCCCAGGATGTCGACGCTGGACTGCAGAGGGATGGTGTCATTCCCGAATCTCAGTCTGCCGTGGAGTTGCCTCGCGTCCTCCCGAGAACGTGATATTACCATGGCCTGGGTTTTGTCAAGGGCAAACCTGACTTGCCACCTCTTTCCCCAGGCCATTATGTCTGCCAACTGTCTGTTGACGGACTCTATCACGTCCTGGGCTTCCTCCCTCTTGTATGTTCTGGAGAGGGTGCAGTCGTCGGCGTAAGCGCTTGCTGCCGGGATGGTTTGCAGGAGGTCGTTAAAGTATATGTTCCACAGAATAGGTCCAAGGACGGACCCCTGTGGAACGGAGGCCTCCACCGGGAAGCTGGTCGAGGTGCTTCCGTTGACTGCTACGCGGAGGCTCCGGCCTAACAGGTAGTTTGAGAGCAGGCGCAGCAGGTCCCCCGTGATTCCTAGTTGCTGTAGCTTCGCCGTCAGACCGCGGTGCCAAACGGAGTCGAACGCGCCAGCTATATCCAGGGCAATCACGAGAGAGGGGTGGCCGTCATCAAGGGCGTCATGCCAGGACTTTGAGAGGAGAAGGAGGAGGTCTGAGGTAGAGCGGCCCTTCCGAAAACCAAACTGCTTTGGTGACTGCAGGTGGTTTTCCTCGAGGAAGGATGTCAATTGCTCCCCGATGATCCTCTCAAATATCTTGCTGATGATAGGGAGGAGTGATATTGGCCTGTAATTGCCTGGCTCGGACCTGGATTTTTTCTTGTGTACGGGTGTGATTATGGCCTCCTTCCACTGTGCAGGCCACACCCCGCTCTGCAGGCATCGCCGGAAGATCTGGGCGAGGGGGGTGGTGAGCTCATCGGAGCATCGCCGGAGCATCTCTCTCTCTCTCTCTCTCTCTCTCTCTCTCTCTCTCTCTCTCTCTCTCTCTCTCTCTCTTCCGGCTCTTCCTCGCGTCTCACACCACCACCTCGCCTTTGTCCTTGAGAACTGACCACCGAGCTTGCCTTTTTGATCATGCATCATAAGAACATAAGAACGCAGGAGTCTGCAAGAGGCCGGTAGGCCTGTACGAGGCAGCTCCTTTGACCCTAAGCTCCCGTGTATCTAACCCCACCTAATATCGCTGTCCATGAATTTATCTAGTCTATTTTTGAATGTGACAATTGTATTGGTACTCACCACATGACTGCTAAGCCTATTCCACTCATCCACCACCCTGTTAGTAAACCAATTTTTGCCTATGTCCCTGTTGAATCTGAATTTATATAGTTTAAACCCGTTACTTCGTGTCCTACCCGGTTCTCTTACCAACAAAACCTTATGAATGTCTCCCTTATTAAAGCCCTTCATCCATTTATAAACCTCGATCATGTCTCCACGCACCCTTCGCCTTTCTAGAGAATGCAAGTTTAACTGTTTGAGTCTTTCCTCGTATGGCAAGTTTCTCAGCCCCTGAATCATCTTAGTCATCCTCCTCTGCACCGATTCTAACATTTTGATATCCATTCTATAGTAGGGTGACCAGAACTGAACCGCATAGTCAAGATGAGGTCTAACTAATGCTAAATATAGTTTGAGGAAGACTTCGGGGCTTCTGTTGCTTACGCTCCTTGAAATAAATCCCAGTACCCTATTAGCTCGATTTCTAGCTTGAATGCATTGTGCCCTTGGACGGAGATCAGAGCTCACTAAGACCCCTAAATCCCTCTCGCACCCAGACCTACTTATGAGAGTGTCATTTAAGCAATAGTTATGTGAGGGGTTGTTCCTACCTACACACAGAATACTGCACTTCCCTACATTGAACTCCATCTGCCATTTATCCGCCCAGTCATATAATCTGTTGAGTTCACCTTGGAGAATACTAGCGTCCTGATCCGACTCAATTACTCTACCGATCTTGGTATCATCTGCAAATTTACTAACATCACTACTAATTCCTGTGTCTAAGTCATTGATATAAATAATAAACAAAAGTGGACCTAATACCGAACCTTGTGGGACCCCACTCGTAACACATCCCCAGTCAGATCTTTTACCATTGATTTGCACTCTTTGCTTCCTATTGCTAAGCTAAGCATCCCTACACGTTTGTATCAAAATCAGTGATTTTTGTAGGCAGTCTAAACCAATGTTGTTGGCCACTCTTCCTTTCCCTTAGACCCTTAGCAACAGTTCTTCTCTTTTCATTATTTATTCAGTTACAGCCTCAGGTCTGTTACTAAGCACTACATTGGCTTTGTTGGCTAGTGCTAGGATACGAATTCAGTACTTTGCTTTGCGTCTGCTTCCTGGTGAGCCGCTGTTCGTCTTCATCACCCCATCACACGAAAGTTTACATAAAGTTTAAACACATCAGGGCTATACTTGGGTAGTAGTGGGATATTTTTTTCTCTGCACTCTTTTTGTTGCCCTTGAGCCGTTTACTTTGCTGTAAAAGAAAAAGATAATATCAGCTTTGTGTCTTCTCTCTCTGCAGGTAGGCGCGTGTGTATTGGGGCATCGTTTGCCAAGATGGAACTGCTACTGTTCGTCAGTCACCTCTTCCAAAGGTTCACCTTCACCGTGGTGAAAGAAATGACACCGTTCAGCGAAGACAATCCAACGTTTAACGCCCCGCCAAACTGCACAGTCAGCGTCAAGTGCCGATCCCAGAAACACGCCAGCCGATAGAGTTGGTCTGTCGACACCCTCTTCATCGGCCTATACCGGATAAAGGTCCATGGTCCAACGGTCACGATCCTCCAAGTTAAAACAACCCCACCACCTGCCTTTATTATTGAGAAGAGTCACTGCCTGCGATGTAGTGATTCCTGCGGCTCAAGGTAAAATGGAAACTGATTTTTTTTTCCATAATATCACTTTTCATTGGTAGTGTACTGTAAGTAGAATGCATTCAGCTATTATTTGTCCAACTCGCCTAATAACTATTAAGAACATAAGAACGTAAGGAGTCTGCAAGAGGCCGGTTGGCCAATACACGGCAGCTCCTGTAATACAGGGCAGATCATGTGCCATACAAAGTAGTTCCTTTAATACAAGACAGCTCCTGTTAATACAAGCCTGTTAATACGAGCCTGCTATCAAATATGCAATAGCACTAGTCTCTTTCCATTTTAGTTTTCATAATTTTACAAAGAAAGTTGTTAGTGCTTCATTACTTCAAATATGAAACGACAAGAAATATTACAAACCAGTTTTCCGGTCGCATCATCAAAAAGGTATCCAACGAGTAAACAAAAAAATCACGTTTCAAACGTTTATTGCATAAGAGACGGTCGAGGTTTACATGGGTGAGTTTTGTGTGTGCGTGTAGTGCTCTGGATCCTGGTGGAACGAGCTCGTGCAGAGAGCAGAGTGTTAGGAATGTTTGTGTGTGCTGAGGATTGCGTAAGCATGTTATTAAGGATGCTGTTCAAAGATAAAAATGCATGAGAATGTGAACGCGTGATTGAATGGAAATTTAAATACCATACATACACATACATATACAGACTTAAATAACACATATAATCTCCTGTTCTCTTCACATAAACAGTATTTTTGAGGGCACATTTCATTCGGTCCTTGTCATTAAATTTGTTCAGCAAGGAAGCCTGAGAAGGTACATGGTGTAGGCATAAATGGAATTACCTGCGTTTCCTTGAGGCGTTTTAACTCCTATCCCTAAAACTGTCTAACGAGGAAGCCTGAGAAGGTTGTGTAGGCCTCCTCGTAGGGGTGCTCGTAGAGGCTCCCGTCCTGCAGCTCCAGATACACCCTTTCGCTCGCGTTGAGGAAGAGCAGCGACGAGTTGGAGCCTTGCTGGTAGTCGAAGGAGCTGCCGTGCTCTGTGCTGGCGAGGCCTAGAGGAAGGGATAGAAAAAAAAGCATACCATATTGCCACTATAGTCGGTTCCACCAGACCTGGTGGGCCTAAGCCTTCAGGGGTGGACTTGCGGACTTGGCATCATTGCTTGGATGAAGGTACTGCGCGCTCATTGGAAAATTCTTAACTTGTTCCAACGCGCATAAAATTGACTTTGTATTCCTACCAAAACCCTTTTTGAGCAGTAATTTAACAGATTGCACCGATAAAAAAAAACTAATGCAATAATATCTTTATTAATAAGTATGTGCCTTTTGAACTATTGTAAATAAATCTAAAACGACATTCGTAACAAAACTAAGTCGGAACTGCACGTGAACGGACAATGTCAAGCGGCTGAAGCGACTGTTAATTAAGGCTATACTTTTTTTTACTAGTACTTTTTATTACTAAAAAGTGCTAGGCTAAAGCCTTCACAGTGTCACTCGTTAATTAACTCATTTATTGTAAGATTTCTTGGTATATTTTTTAGTCCTGACTCAGTCATAATGTGTAGTGATGCTACGTAGCCATAACATACACATTGACCTACGGCAAAAACCTTCTCTTTTTCTTTCATCGTCTGTAATGTCATTAATCCTGAAATGTTTATTATTTGTGGGTAATAAACTAATAAACAGCCATAAGGAAGGACGATTTTAAGAATAACTACATTTATATACCAATTGTCTTGATTTTAAGAGGTAGCAGAGAGCGAGAGATAGTAGGCTTTGTCATGGCAAACGAAATGGACCGTATTGGTTATACAGGCAGCGGTACACGTGGCCACTCAGTGAACTGTCAAAGCAGTACTTTCCATAGAACTCGAATTATGTACTGGAGTGAGTCTGAAGCTGCCTCCAGGATACAAGGCCTTGGTGCCGCCAACGCTCCAAGCCAACGACTGCGCATACTTTACTCCTACCCGATTTCCTGACTCTACTATTTGACTTGGAGAAAAACTGAAATCGGGTAAGAGTGAAGTGTGTACAATCATCGGTTTGAAGCGATGGCGGCACCATGGCCGTGTATCTCGGAGACAGCCTCAGACGCACTCTAGTCTATTACTTGAACTCTATGGAAAATTCAGCTTGGAGTTGAGTGGCCACATGTGGCGCTGCCTGTATAGCCAATACGGTCCATTGCCGCAGCTAAGACCTAGTAAACAACACCCAATGAGCGGCGCGGACACCATCACTAAAGCAGTGTTGCCAAGTCCGCAAGTCCACCCCTGAAGGAAAATCTCCGCCACTCTCGTGGAACCGGCTATAGTTTCTTACCTCTCTCTCTCTCTCTCTCTCTCTCTCTCTCTCTCTCTCTCTCTCTCTCTCTCTCTCTCTCTCTCTCTCTCTCTCTCTCTCTCTCTCTCTCTCTCTCTCTCTCTCTCTCTCTCTCTCTCTCTCTCTCTCTCTCTCTCTCAGTTCTCTCTCTCTCGGATAAATGGGCGATCACATTGCAGGGTCAGATAAGTGGAAAGTCGCCTTGAGAAAAAGTTCGAAAAAGTTCGTTACACTGTTATGAAAGATGTCAATGCTCAACAGTTCAAAAATTACGGGCGTTAACATCACAAACGTTCAATACCCTAAAAAGCTCATCAATGCCCAAAAGCGAACAAAATGGTATTTCAGAAAGGTGTTCAGCGTCGCATCAAAAGAACTGATCTTCATACAACTACATAATGCGAATAAACTTGCCTTTTGGGAATATGCGGTCCCTTTTGAATTCCCCACCATGCAAAGGAATTTACTAAATTTTCAGGTATTCAGCGCATGACAGAAAATTGATCCTTCAACAAATCCTACGAAGAAGGCTTTTCTTTAAACGAGAAACAATGGTATAAAATCAAACCAGAGACTCTTTCATTCAGACTGCACCCAATTTTAAATACTTAATGGTTTCACGAATGTAGACAATGTTTCCCAAATTATGAATGGTGACTATTTATAATCGAAGACAAAAAATCAAATGTAACAAAATAAATTCAAAATATTATAAGAACCAGAATTTTCTTCAAATACAGACAAATACTGAATAACTAGCTCCCACAGATCACAAGAACAGCGTTTGGCTCTCTCTCTCTCTCTCTCTCTCTCTCTCTCTCTCTCTCTCTCTCTCTCTCTCTCTCTCTCTCTTCATTTGTTTTTTTTTTTTTTTCCTCTCTCTCTCTCTCTCTCTCTCTCTCTCTCTCTCTCTCTCTCTCTCTCTCTCTCTCTCTCTCTCTCTCTCTCTCTCTCTCTCTCTCTCTCTCTCTCTCTCTCTCTCTCTCTCTCTCTCTCTCTCTCTCTCTCTCTCTCTCTCTCTCTCTCTCTCTCTCTCTCTCTCTCTCTCTCTCTCTCTCTCTCTCTCTCTCTCTCTCTCTCTCTCTCTCTCTCTCTCTCTCTCTCTCTCTCTCTCTCTCTCTCTCTCTCTCTCTCTCTCTCTCTCTCTCTCTCTCTCTCTCTCTCTCTCTCTCGACACAAGCAAGAGAAAAAGTATACAAGTCATTTCCAAGTGAATGCATCCTCTCTTACCTACAGCAGTAGTAGTAGTAGATGTAGTAGTAGTAGTAGTAGTTGCAGTCATAGTACTAGCAATATCAATAACAGTAGTTACACCATAGTAATTAATACACATTAGCGGGCATCGTTAATCAGAATCTTAACTTCGTTAAATATTATATAGTGTTACAGCCAGAAGGCTGAACGAATGATTGGTGGAGAGGTGAAGAGTATGAGGAATATGAATAGGGTGAGGAGTAAGTAAGATAAATGGGAGAAGAGTTTATTTGATAAATAGGAGAAGAGTCTACATGAAGATGATGCCGCTCGTGGTGTAAAGACGCCTATCCTCCCTTCGTATCCATGGATGTATTATAGAAAAGTCAATTTATCGTCGGGGGTGTTATGACAATGCGGTCAAAGAGATTACCAAATCCATTAGGTTGGGCCTACACTTGTATAAAGGTGCTCTTGTTCAGTGTCCTGAGTGAAACGCCATACAGGAGAGAATATGGTCTGAAGGAGACGAGGGAGAGGCAGATTGTTAAAGGTTTGACGACGGGAAGACGCGTCTTTTCGTCTTCGCTGTCGGCCTCTGCAGGAGAACCACACCCGAGGGAGGGACACGCGGAGCATAACGACGCAGACGTTACAGTAGACCCCGAACACTTAAGTGCAGTCGCCTGCCGTATTATGATTATATCTTTGCCTATTTACCCAATTATACTGTGCTTTTGTTGCCTTCATACAATGTTGGACGTTAGATGTTAAGTGACATACAGTGTTGGACGTTAAATGTTAACGTTTGATGTTAAGTGACATACAATGCTGGATGTTAAATGCTAAAGTTTGATGTTAAGTGACATACAATGTTGGATGTTAAATGTTAAGTGAGGTACTTAGCTGTCCGTTGTAGTGCTCAGAGACACGGGCGTTTCGAGTTTCATGTTTATGATCCTGAAGGTAAATGTTGTTGTTGAAAGGTTTTACCACATTATATCGTGTGTCAACTAGAAGGGTCGTTTCATTCTCCTACTACCCTAAGGAGCGGCGGTAACAGTATCGTTAACCTAAATGTTAACGTCGATACTGTAAACTGTCTAACATTCTGGAAGCGGAAGCCAAGGACCCCATGGGGAGACAAACACCTGGCACTCATAATGTTAGGGGGAGAGGTTGTAGAGTTGCTTGACCCCCATATGTTTTTTGATAAATTTCGTCGAAAGCGAGAAGACTGATGCACCCTAAGCAGATACTCAGCAAATATTGTAATATAAACAATTAAAAAAAAGTCCAATTCTGTTTTTTTTTTAAGATTTATCCACTAGTATCACTAGGGGAAACGGGCCCTTGTCCGAAGAGGGAAAAGAAATCTAGCCGACCAAGTAGGTACGTCGACGAGGATTGGCGTGCCTCTGAAATTCTGCTTGATTTTGCAGGGCTTAAATGTGAGAAAGATTTTTAGTGAGGAGAACCTTGCGACGGTCATTTATTTTCTCTCGTTTGCCAATAAATAAAACAACGAGAATGATCAACTACATTTTCATGAACAATATTACCACTTATTTTCGTTCGTTCGTAAGATTTACCCCCTAAAGAGGGGGACAGGGCCTTTGCTCAAAGGCGGCCCTGGAAGGGGGGGCGGGCAATTTAAGTCCCGGCGGGTGTAGGAACGCCTCCGCCGCCGCCACAGCCAAGGGTAACAGCCGGCGAGCAGCGACGGAGACACGGGCCCTCCGGGCAGGCGCCCAGAAGCAGCCCGTAGCGGTACACGGGCGAGCAGCCGACTAGTCGACTTGACTGCGGAGGGGGGGCCCAAAGCGAGGATGACCATGCGGGTCTACCTCGCCGTCGCAGAAGGGCCACCCGGCTGCTCGCCCACGGAGTGCTGGCGTTCCACTGCACTTATTTTATTGAAGTTTAATTGTTACAAGTCCCAGAGAAACATGTACAGGTAATTTACAATAATTGAAAAAGTAGTTCAAGCTATGTGGGCCCGAAGACGTAGTCGGTGGTGACACCCGCTGGCTGGTAACTCTGAATATACCACATTACACCACCACACTCTACTGAAACAACAAGTCTACAAGTTAAATCTCTGGAATACATACAATGAAGTGTCAAATATTTATCAGAGCTACCCATTCAGGTTCGTTTTCTTCAATGCTTTCTGTCCCAGAGACGTCAAAAGAGAGGGGTACCTATTTCAAAACCAAATATATCGTTATCCGTTATACCAGAACAGCAGCAGTAGTAGTAGTAGTAGTAGAAGTAGTAGTAGTAGTAGTAGTAGTAGTAGTAGTAGTAGTAGTAGAAGTAGAAATAGTAGCAGCAGTAGTAATAGTAGTAGTAGTAGTAGCAGTTGTAGCAACAGCAGTAGTAGTACTAGTAGCAGTATATAAGTTTAGCAGGTTTGGAGTTAAAGTCTTTGCTTAAATTGTCCTTTTACTGGTTTTGTGGTTTACACGGAGCGTGTGATGCGAACTCTATCGAGACGAAATGATGACTTCCTTATTGAGCTTATATGATTATTTTGCAAAGATTTAGAGGACATATTTGCATCATCAAAAATAACTGAAATTAACAGATGCCAAGGTAAAAAATAAATGAAAGCAGTTGTACATTGTGGTGAACGTTTTCTTGTGAGTAATGCCATCATTATTTTTGTCACTGGTTCCTCATGGATGACAAACTTTTTCTTACACATTTTACCTGGTCGCCTTACTTGCAAGTACAAGGAATGTGTAATCAGAACCTCATATACAGTAATGCTGCTTTGGGTTCAACAGAGCAAAACTCATTTAGTATTGATGACTTCTCAACACTAAAAATTGAATGTCCCGCCCAGTGTTTGGCGCCCCTCCCCTCATTGGCCGGCAAGCAGCCAATGAGCGGCAAGTTCTCGGGCGAGCGTGTCCCCAGCCAATGGCCACTTGCTAAATCTAAGGTCGTGAAAACCTTGTTGTTGGTGCCCATGCTGCATAAAATATCCTGCAAGTGAGGTAAGGGGTATCTTTGAGGGTGCGAAACAGCATTTAGTTTCCTGTAGTCTACAACTGGCCGAAATTGGCCGTTTTTCTTCTTCACAAGGAAAATGGGAAAGTTCCAGGGAGAAGTAGTGTGTTCTATGATACCTGATGCTAACATGTCTTTAACTGCAGTATCTAGGATAGCTCTTTGAGAGTGTGGTGTTCTGTATGCAGGCACATAGATGGGGTTGGTATTGGGATCAACCGGTATTGTATGTGTTAAAACATTTGTGGATCCAATAGGATCATCCGGCAGACTGACAATGGAGTGGTATGTCTCTAGTAGGTTGTGCAATTTCTCCCTTGCTTCTGGAAAAGCCAGATCTTCGAGATGAGTAGCTAGATAATCATTTACGTTTTGTTTATGATGATCACTCCGCAAGATCTCAGAGGGGGAGATGATCTCTGATTCCTGTACGCTACCTATGCGTTCAGGTAGAACTTCAAAGTCAACGACGCATGTCCCTTGACGGAACTTGCGTACGTATGGGGAGGAGTTGTGCATTATTAGGAAGGTTTGACCATTTTTATCTACTTTGCAAAGTGCATCCTCCATAGTCATGGCTTTCATCTTCAAGCTCTCACTCATACAGATAGCCTCACATTCATCACTTATACCAGCAAGACGCATTTGAAGCATAGCTGATCCACGTCCGTCTAACGTGACGTCATTCGCCAGAACGCCGTGGACCCTTAAATGCTCTTGCGAAGAAGAAGAAGAGGGAGAGGGAGGTAATGTATTGGAGGATGATGCACTTTGTTCCTTAATAACATGCACTGCTGGAGATGAATTATCAACCAGTGACCGCTGGGCCACGCTAGAAAGATGAGGATATTCTCCATCGGCGGAGGGAGAAGTGCACAACAATGGCTTTGGGGCCGTGAGTGTCCTAATTGGTGTTTCATGTTGGTAAACACAATCTTCTGCTGGAGCTAGGGATAAGCAGTGTTCCCGCATAGATTGAAGACCCAAAAGAATATCACCTGGGATATTCAAACCATGACACACATGAAAGGTGGCTGTAATCGGGGACAGGGAGTTAGCCAACTGGATAGACAAGGGGGTGTGTCCAACTACTTTAAATGATGTGTCATCTAGTCCACTTAATTTTAGGCAGGGAGGTTCCAATACCAAGGTTGTCTTTGCGTCATGTAAGGCACGCAATGTTCCGATGTTTATGATATTGGGACATGCCCCTGTGTCCATGAAAACACTAATTTGGTGACCATTACACTGAGCAGGGACAGTCATGGCAAGGGAGGATTGGGGATAAAGAGCGAGGCGATGGTGTTTCATGGTAGTGGTTTCAACATCCGTAGGTTGGGTTTCAATGTCAAAATGAGCTGTGGATGTACTTGGTTTGTTTAAAGGTGTGCGGGTTGGGGGTGTTGTATGAATACCACACACCTGGTGTGATTTTGTACCTGAGCCTATGTTATTGCGGGAGACGTGGCGCGCGAGGCTTCCCCCGACGAGGTACCTCCCCGGGGCCTCGCGCGGCAATCCTTGGTGTTATGGCCTGATGTCTTATGGTAGGAACAATATTGATTTGACTGTTGGGTGTTGCTGCCGTACCAGCAATTACGTGTATGGTGTCCTGTGATTCTGCAGTTGTAACAATATTGAGTGTTATAGCCACGCCCGCGACCCCTGCCTCTTTTGTAAGGGCGGCGGCCGGGGTGTGGCAGAGCGGTTCCTAGGGGTCTGAGCTCCGGCCGGGGGCGACTTTGGGGACGCCCTCTGAATGTTGACGCCCCTCACCGCTGAGGATGTGGGTTCTGTTGGTGGCTCTCGTCCCGACAGGGGACTGATGTGTTTGAAAAGGGTTCTACCTTTTGGTAGGGGTTCTTCCTTTTGTAACTCTTTGAAGAGTGTCTCCGTGCAATTGAGGAGAAAGATAAAGTATGAGAAAAGGCGGCACACATCCTCAAGGTTCATTTTCTCATCGGTAGTCCACGGGGAGTGACGGAATTGGGTTTCAAACTCTGTGAAGGCTCCACCCGCGACGCCTAAACAGTCATCCACTGCAATATTAGCCTTTATTTTGGGACGGTAGGTAGCCGCTAGGCGGAACAAGACTGACAGGGCACCCTGTTTGCATGTGGAGCCGAAATGGCTGATGAGATTTGCTTTCGCTTCATCATATGTTTCGGCTTTCTTGAATGCGTCACTTTTTATAATGGATTGAGCCCGACAAGGGCCCGTGTGGATGCTGTCGTAAAGGTGGGCCAATTTCTCCTTTTCATTCGTATATTGGAATTTGGTAAAAGCATCCTCTACCCTCTGAAGGTGAGTTAGGAGGTCGGGGCCGGTCTCCTCTGAGCCCGTATATTTTGGATTTTTATCCTCGCCCCTTAAAATGACGTTTCGAGGTTTGTCACTCATGGTTGTGTCACTTTGGTGCTGTACTGTCTGGGAAGAGGAAGTAGTCTGAGAAGGCTCTGGTGAAAAGTCTGAGGGGAGCTTCTTTGCAGGAGGTAATGGGGGTGCTGGGGGAATAGGTTTTGGATAAGCAGCTCCTGAACGGAGGACTGTGTGATGGGGATTACCAAACGTTAAACCGCTGAAGTCAGAGGATAGAGCCTCTTCCAATTTTCGATCCTGGGACATGGGGAGTTAGACGGGGGAGTCACTTAGCTGCGTCCGATGCATTTGTAAGGAGACCAGAGCAGGATGGTATGGCTGATGTATGGTGAGGGGGGAGACTGGGTCGCAGGAGATGTGGTTTAACTCACTTTTCTCTGCTCTCCGGCACAAGCTGGAATGTAGGGGAGATATTAGGACGTATATAAGGAAAATTATAGGAAGGGAAAATTTAAGTAAGATTAAAGGGAAGTTTATAGGAAGATTCGTAGGTAATCCGTAAGGAAATGGTAAGATACCTTGGGTGTGAAGCAGTCGTGAGTTCGCTTGAGGAAAGATTGGGTCGGTACAAGTGCATAAATGACTGGGATCAGCAGATGTGCAGATGGCGACACATATCACTAGGATCAGCAAGACGTGGCTGCCTCAGGCAGCCACGTAGTAGTAGTAGTAGTAGTAGTAGTAGTAGTAGTAGTAGTAGTAGTAGAAGTAGTAGTAATAGTATCAGTTGTAACAGTCGTAGTAGTAGTAGTAGTTGTTGTTGTATAGTCATTACACTTCAGCGACACCGAAGCACTGAGCAGCGCCTCGGAACAGCAATCCGAGGATACATGTACTGCCAAGGCTCGAGGATCGGACATTCCCTGCCTGGCCTCTTTATAGAATACATCGCAACCCCCGCTCTCTCGTGTGTGTCATTCACTCCTCAACACGTGGCGACGAGGATGGGATATTTCTGGTATGTTTGTGTCCGTATTCTTGACGCATACGCCACCGGCCTTTATATGTCTCCTGGGAAGACTTGCATTAACGCCGCTACGACTCCTACTTCGCTCGTGTCTGTTACCAGTTTGACCGGCAGTTGTGGATCGTATCTCACCAATACTGGGTTGTTGGCCAACGTCTGCTTTACCTTTGCCATCGCCTCTTCACGTTCCTTGGTCCATCGCCACTTAACTCCCTTCTTGAGTAGCTCATGCAATGGCGACAACGCAGTGGCGAGGTGTGGCAACGTGCCGGGAATAGTATCTCACTGTTCCCAATACGCTCCGGAGTGTCGGTACATCACTCGGGTTCGGCATCCTCCTTATTACTTCGGTCTTCTCGGGTATGGGTTTCAGCTCCGTGCTTGTTACTATCCATCCCAAGTACCGCACCTCCTGCAAATTGAATTCACACTTGACTTTTTGAGCCGAATCTCTTTCTCTTTCAGTCTCCCCAGCACTTTGTCCAAATTTTCCATAAGGTCTTCTGCGTTCGTGCCCATCACCAGCAAGTCGTCTAAGTATGCCACACAGGAGGGGATTCCTTCTAATATTCTGTCCATCGCCGCCTGGAAAATGTCCCCACAGCAAGCTAAACCAAAGGGCAATCTGTTCATCCTCAACAATCCTCTATGCGTAGTTACAGTTGTTAGGTCTTTTGAATCCTCCCTTAACTCCATCCGTAGATAAGCATTTCTCAAATCTAGCTTTGCAAACCTCTTCCCTTTTATCCTTGCAAACAACTCTTCCGGGGAGGGTAAGGGGTGCTTAACTATATCCATCTGAGGATTTACCGTCACTCTGTAGTCAGCCGCCAGTCTTACTTTGCCATCTGCTTTGGGCACTACCACCAACGGTGTCGCCCAGCCACTGTTGTTGTCAGTCTCCACGGGCTCGGCAATACCTTCCTTAATCCACCTCTCCAGCTCCTGGTCCACGAGTGGGTAAAGGGCTTGTGGCACTGGTCGCGCTTTCTTCCGCACCGGTCGTGCTCCTTCCTTGAGACGCAGGTGTGCTTTGATCGGCATGTGCCCTAAAGACTGTGAAAAGACCTCACTGTGATTGTGTAGGATCGTGGTAAGTTTATTTCCATTCTTCTCCGCAACTCCAAGTTTGCCTACCATCTCTTTCCAGTCCAGTTGAATCACCAGTAGCCAGTCACGACCAAGGAGCGAGGGCCCTGCTCCTTTCACTATCGTTAACGGAAGAGTTTCTACTTGATTTTTAAACTTGACCTCCACCATGGCTACTCCTCGTACCTGAAGTGCCTCACCTGTGTACGTGACTAACCGCCTGATGGAGGCTTCAAGTCTTGGTTTGCTGCGTAGTCTGTTTCACTCCTCGCTGATGACCGTGCTGCTCACTCCCGTGTCCACCTCCATGCGTATCTCTGTGCCCTGCACGCTCACGTCTACAGTCAGTGGTGGGGTTTTCCGGGTTCTTCGCTGTTGTCCAGGCAGCTGTAAAATACCAAACCTCTCCCTCTCTTCCTCATCACTAATCTCTTGCTCCTCATCCTCCACGTTATTTACTTGCCCCAGGAGGCAACAGCAGAGGTAAGCAGTTACAAGTCCCGGATGGAGGAACTGTCGACAGAGGGGGATTGCTTAATGTGGGGAGGCAGAGTGGTGATACCGGCGTCCCTGCAAGACAAGGTGAAAAAGAAACTGCATGTGGGGCACTCAGGATGCGTAAGGATGAAGCAGCTGGCTCGACGATATGTGTGGTGGCCGGGTCTCGACAAGGAGCTGGAGGAATTGGCGAGAGCGTGTCCAGGATGTGCGGAGAAGCGGGCAGCACCACCACAGTCAGCGGTCCACCCATGGGAGAGAACACGTGGGCCGTGGCAGAGGATCCATGCAGATTTTGCGGGGCCAATTATGGGAACAATGCTTCTCATAGTAGTGGATAGCTACTCAAAGTGGATAGAGGCAGTACCAATGAAAACTACGACAACGGCTCGAACTCTACATGAACTGAGTGTACTGTTTAGCAGGTTTGGTTTACCCTTTCAGCTATGCACAGACAATGGCCCGCAGTTTACGTCGGAAGAGATGGCATCTTTCGTCAAGCGGAATGGAATCCGGCACAGCAGAGTGGCGCCATACCAAACGGCGAGTAACGGACTGGCGGAGAGAGTGGTGAGAACTGTGAAGGAAGGAATAAAGGCAATGATGGGGGACTGCAAGTCGGTGGAAGGGAGCCTGTTGAACTATCGTTCTACTCCACACAGCACAACAGGGAAAACACCGGCGGAAATGCTGATGGGCAGGAATATACGCTCAAAACTAGACCTACTGCTGCCAGACGAAGAGACCGCGATGGAGAGCAGGCAAGACCAACAGATGACGGGGAAAAGGGTAAGAACAATCCGGGAAAATGACATAGTTTGGGCAAGAAGCTATGTGGGACCGAAATGGAAGAGAGGGAAAATAATAGCCAAGACGGGACCACTATCCTACGAAGTAGCTGTTGGAGGAAATACCTTGTGGTCCCGCCACGCGGATCAAATAATTTTGGTAAGCAGTGACAGGCCTGCCTAGGACAAAATTAACGGAGACTCCCCATTGTCAGCAGGTGACGACCAAGTGCCGCAGAGAGGTGACAAGCAGGCCACGGACGTAGACACCCCAGCTGCCCAAGGGGAGACGGCTCAGGGGCAAGGGGACGATGGGGACACGGAGGCACGCAGCGGGGCAGCGGCGGATATACAGCATCCCCAACTACTATCTATATCAGACCCTATGACATACCGTTTTTCGCAAATATCTTTCAAACGAAGACTCGGATCAGCATGGGACTTTGGCACAGATTGTTTCAAACACTCCGCTAATTTTTTACGCTATTGTGTATTTCCAGATGCGGTTAATTACGTCGTTTACTCTTGACTGTGATGGCAAAACCTGCGTGAGCCACTTACACATTCGAACAGGTGAGGCGTGACGTATTTGTGACGTGTATCCATCACCTACCTCCTCCCCTGGCTTCCCCTACTACCATCCCTCCCTTTCCCTCCCTCCTACCCTCCTCCTTCTCCCCGCACCCTCTCCCCCCCCCCCCCTCTCTCTCTCTCTCTCTCTCTCTCTCTCTCTCTCTCTCTCTCTCTCTCTCTCTCTCTCTCTCTCTCTCTCTCTCTCTCTCTCTCTCTCTCTCTCTCTCTCTCTCTCTCTCTCTCTCTCTCTCTCTCTCTGAAGTCCTCTCTCTCTCTCTGCCTCAAATCACTTAAAACAAATAAAAGTCCTGGACCTGATAATGTATATCCAACTCTGCTGAAAGAAACAAAGTGCGAAATACTCTCCTCCCTCACAACCGTATTCAATATGTCCTTGCGACAAGGCATTGTCCCTTCAGATTGGAAAAAGGCTAACGTGACACCGATTTTTAAGAAAGGAGACAAAAAAAGTACCAGGTAATTACAGGCCCATTAGTCTAACTTCGGTTGTAGGTAAGCTACTTGAGGGCATAATTAGAGACAAAATTGTGAGTTACCTTGAAAGCCACTCATTAATTGGGGACTCACAACATGGCTTACGAAACAAAATATCCTGCCTATCAAATCTATTAACCTTTTATAACGACCTCTTCACTGTTTATGACATAACCAAATCACTGGACGTAGTCTATCTTGATTTCAGAAAGCGTTTGATAAAGTCCGCATCATAAATTACTTTACAAATTAAAGCAAATAGGTATTGACGGTCAGGTAAACCAATGGATCGCGAATTGGTTGAGCAACAGACAACAAAGAGTAGTGATTGACGGATTTAACTCAGAGTGGGCGCCGGTCACTAGTGGCGTCCCTCAGGGCTCGGTTCTTGGCCCAGTGCTCTTCATTATTTACATCAACGACGTGGATGTTGGACTCAATAACCGCATTAGTAAATTTGCAGACGACACAAAGATTGGTAACTCGGTTCTCACTGACGAAGACAGGCAAAGCCTCCAAGAGGATTTGCACAAAATTTCAGCTTGGTCGGATAGATGGGAGATGCCCTTTAACGTAGACAAGTGCCAGGTCCTTCAAGTTGGAACGAGGAATAAGAAGTTTGATTACGAAATGCGCGGCGTTAAACTCAAAAGCGTTCAATGCGTCAAGGACTTGGGGGTCAAAATAGCGTCAAACCTCAAACTCTCACAGCAATGCATCGATGCCGCAAATAAAGCGAACAGAATGTTGGGCTTCATTAAAAGAAACTTTTTATTTAAGAATAAAGATGTAATACTCCCGCTCTACAACAGTTTAGTCAGACCCCACTTGGAATATGCGGTACAGTTTTGGTCTCCCCACCATGCAAAGGATATTGCTAAATTAGAAGGTGTTCAGCGTCGGGCAACGAAAATGATCCCTTCCTTGCGCAACAAATCCTACGAAGAAAGGCTTTCTACCCTTAACATGTTCTCTCTTGAGAAACGTCGCCTCCGAGGAAAACTGATCGAATGTTTTAAAATACTTAATGGTTTCACGAATGTAGACAGATCAACATTGTTTATGATCGATGACACTTTGCGCACGAGGAACAATGGCATAAAACTCAGATGTAGACAAGTAAATTCAGACTCCACCAAATTTTTCTTCACCAACGTTGTAGTGCGAGAATGGAATAAGCTCCCATCATCAGTGGTCCAGTGTAACACGATTGACTCCTTCAAAAATAAGCTCGACCGTCACTTCCTTCAACTTAATATCAACTAGAGTAGAAATGCAACGTTTTGGAGTCTTCTGATTAATGTAAAATCACTTAGGTTTAAGGACAGACCACCAAGTCTGGACCATGGGGTCTGTGTGGTCTGATTTTCTATGTAAATCTATGTAAATCTCTCTCTCTCTCTCTCTCTCTCTCTCTCTCTCTCTCTCTCTCTCTCTCTCTCTCTCTCTCTCTCTCTCTCTCTCTCTCTCTCTCTCTCTCTCTCTCTCTCTCTCTCTCTCTCTCTCTCTCTCTCTCTCTCTCTCTCTCTCTCTCTTGCGTTGTACACGAGATATGAATACATGCACACGTATGACATGAATTAATGGCAGATAAATATAAATTATATGAAGTCTGCATCAGCATCAACAGTGTTGACGAGGATGACCTGTTTGTCGATGGTGATGAATTTTGAATTAACATATATATATATATATATATATATATATATATATATATATATATATATATATATATATATATATATATATATATATATATATATATATATATATATATATATATATATATATATATATATACGTGGAAAGTTATTTACATTATTAATCCACCTACCATATACTCGCTGTCTATTTTTGTGTGCTATGACTTTTTAACATAGCTATCTACATGAACACATATCGTGTACCAGTCTTTTCCTAATATCAGAAGAAAATGTTCATGTATTTCTCCAATTTCGTTTCACGTTTTTACTCTGCAATGAATTCCCGCTTCAATTCCATCCTTATTCCTTTCCGTCTCTTTCGCGATTTCCTATAAATGATCAAGCGTCAGCTACGTGCTTCATCCCATCATACGCTCAACGTAACCTGTGGGAAGGAGGGTCATATACTCTTACAACTTTCAATAGTTGTATAATTGCCAAACAAACGTCATACAACATCCAGTTACGCTGGAACAGGAATCAAGGTCGTGTGCATAAAACACCAGACCATACTTGGCATATACTTTCGAGTTATCCGCCATTATAGACAAGTCATATGTGTGCAAAGCTTCACATCGCATGTGCACCGAGAGAGAGAGAGAGAGAGAGAGAGAGAGAGAGAGAGAGAGAGAGAGAGAGAGAGAGAGAGTTGGAGAGAGAGGAAAGGAGGAGGATGGGAGTAGGGGAAGCCAGGGGAGGAGGTAGGTGATGGATACACGTCACAAATACGTCACGCCTCACCTGTTCGAATGTGTAAGTGGCTCACGCAAGTTTTGCCATCACAGTCAAGAGTAAACGCCGTAATTAACCGCATCTGGCATAGGGTCTGACATGGATAGTAGTAGACAGAATACCATCCAGACAACCACGACCGGGAACAGAGGAGAGGGCGTCAACCGAACCGGGAGAGGCGGCAGCAGAACCGCCGATAGGGGCAGGACAAAACGCGCCGGCCGGAGGGATCAACAGGACAGACGCTCGGGGAAAAAACTTCTGCCGAGACGAGGCGACGATCGGCACGACAAAGGAAGCCGCCTGACAGATATCAAGTAACTATGTAAATGGTGACGGGAGTAAAGGGGAGCTTTGGTGACGGGAGATGGTGGTGGATATTTGGGGGATAGCATAAAACTTTGGTAGGGTGGTGAGGTGTTCTTTAGTCATTACACTTCAGCGACACCGCAGCACTGAGCAGCGCTTCGGAACAGCAATCCGAGGATACATGTACTGCCAAGGCTCGAGGATCGGACATTCCCTGCCTGTCTTGTTTATAGAATACATCGCAACCCCCGCTCCCTCGTGTGTGTCATTCACTCCTCAACAGTAGTGGTAGTTGTGGTAGTAGTAATAGTAGTGGTAGAAATAGTAGTAGTAATTGCGTGAACTTTTGTGATGCGCCTCTCGTTAGCATGACTGCTTCTCATCAAATCCGCCTTCAACATTGCTTGTCACTAGGGAAGCACTCGGGGCCACCGTGAGCCGTGCAAGCAGCAGGATGAGTTAAGGAATCATTCTGGAAAATCCGTCCTCGTTTCCAACGGACGTGTTGGGCCAGTCAACAGTTTCTAAATGGATAACGAGCACCATGGGCAGGCACCTGGGACGAATAACAATGATTTGTCTGACTAAAGAACAGGCTGTTGGATGTTGTAAACGACATCCACCATATTCAACGATCAGTCCCTCACATATTGCACGTTGGTAACTTTCGTATCACAACACTTCTAGTGTAGAATGAATAGTTATAAAGTGAACAAGTGGCAAGGGAGCTATGAGTATATTTGCTTATCATTGCTTTGTATTTTAGCACCCTTGAAAGAGTAGAGTCAAGGCTGTTTATTGTTAGGCTGTTACTCTACACACGTGTATGTTACACTCTTCTTGGATTGATTTCGCATTAGAATCAACTTACCGTAGGCTTAACTTACTCATTTTACCCTTTCCCGAATAAGTGGTTTTCCGTCTGTACCCTCTCACGCGTCATCACCTGCAGCGGAAGTTCAACTTTCAATATATTTAGCTTAAGAGAAATTGCCTTGAATATTGACCACTTTTCCAATGAATCCTCAGTGTTTAAGCCTTCCTAACTTTCGCGTCTGCCACCCATGCAGCGGCTGTTCAACTTTTAACACATTTAGCTTTAGAATCATTGCTATCCTCATCTTTACCTTAAATATCGATCACTTTTTGGAGAGTCGCGCTGCCAGACTTGCTGGGTGCCGGGGTCAATACAGGGCTCTGTCGCGTATGACTAGAGCTCTTCTGAGGAGAGACAAGGAGAGTTATGCCAGGGGTTTCGCTGAGGAAGTGGAGGGCCATATAAATGCAAATGACAGCTTCCAGTTGCTAGGTTGCAAGTGCCAGATTATGATCCACTCATTGACGAGAGCCCACCCTCTCTTGCCGAGGTCAGAGAGATTGTGGCAAAGTTGAGGGGTGGAAAGGCACCTGGCATCTGCAACATCAGTGCGGAGCTGCTCAAAGCTGGAGGTGAGGCCATGATCCGCGGGTTGCATGCGGTCTTGACTGCCGTATAGCAATATGGTACTATTTCTCCTGACTGGATGAGGGGGCTGGTCGTCCCTATCTGGAAAGGGAAAGGGGGCCGCCAAGACTGCAACAACTACCGTGGTATTACACTGCCCAGTGTGTCAGGCAAGGCGCTTGCCCACCTATTGCTGATGCGAATTCGCATCCAGCTGCTTAAGCTGCAGAGACCTAAACAGTCTGAATTTACGCCTATTAAGTCAACAACTGACCGTATCCTAGCGCTTCGCGTATTGGTGCAGCGCCGACGTGTGTGTGTGTGTGTGTGTGTGGGGGGGGGGGGGGCTTGTCCAGCTTCTTTCCCGTGAATGGGGGAGTGAGGCTGGGCTATATCCTTGGCCCATCACTTTTCAACACTTGTATGGACTGGGTACTAGGCAGAGTCATTGACCAGAGTCATTGCGGAGCACCCATTGGCAATGCCAGGAACACCGACCCTGGTCATCGGATTGTCTCTGTAAGAGACAATCCTGAGTGGAGGAGGCCAAGAGGACGCCCACGGAGTTCGTAACTTGAAGAAGTCGATAGATGCCTGCATGGGGACCCGCCCGGAGGGGTCCCCCATACTTGGCGTCGTAGGGTGGGCAAGGCGACGTGCCCATCGGCGTATGCCCTCATTGACTGACTGATTTATAATTACTCCTCCGCGTTTAAGTACCCGTCCTCCCCAACCTTAGCATCTGCCACCCTTGCAGCGGGTGTTCAGCCTTTCTGTGGTGAACGTGTTGTGCCGAATAGTGGTGGCCAGGAGCTATCTGCTGCACCCATGGAGGTGGGATAGGAGGAGAGGCCTAGGAGCGAAAAAAGTGAGCTCATTCTGGTCGGCCGGCAGCCATACTGGTATTGGCAGAAAGCAGGGCGCATGACAGCAGCCGCTCCCTTGCCCAGCCCTGACCTGACCATACGTTAGACTTGACCCAACCCTGCCTGCTCTTTTCATTCATTCATGCAGCACGCATTGAGCCTGCTGGATAGACGTGTCAACGTGTATTAAGAAAAAATAGAAGAAACATACCTGTCAGCTGCGATGCATATGGCTGCACAGCATGACTGTTTTGGGGAAAGTAACGCATGTGGGAGAATGCATTCTGCCTATAAGAAGTTACTGGTATATAATGATATGCTAGATATTGCGAGTGGTAACTGCCTCACCCCACGGAATCTGTACCAATACTAACTGTACCCACCCAGTGTAATATTGTAGTGACTCAGCAGTCTGGAAAGATAATAAACACTTCTCTTGTGATAAGCAGAGTTAACCGTGAAACAACTGCAGTATATGCAGGTAGCACAGAGGAAAATGATTACGTGTACATTCCCACTGCTTTACACCTATCAAAGTGCTCCAACAAAATTGTTGCGTACATTGTCGGTGTTGTGTCCTATAACCGGTGCAGGGGTCCCGATTCGTCCCAGGCGGAAGATTTCTTATGTGCTTTCGTCTTGCTTGGTTACGTTTGTTCTGTAAGTTGGTATTGGCAGAAAGTGTTGCTCTGGTGTCTGTGTCATGTGCTGGAGTTGGAAATAACCCAACACGCAGTAGTAAAGAATGAAAAATAGCATGTCATCATGATACAGACTTCTTTCTAGAAACTGCCACATGTATTCATTTTAATGCATCGGCTTATATTGGCAGAAAGTGTAACTCTGGTGTCTGTGTGATTTACTGGAACTGAAATAGTAGCAGTTAATAAAAAAAAATAGCATGTCAACATGATACAAACTTCTTTTTAGAAACTGCCACATATTAGTTTTAATCGCCATGCATCGGTTTACACCTGCAAAGAGGGTTTGTCAGGTGTCTGTGTGATGTGTTGGAACTGAAAATGACCCAATAAACACGTTGTGGAGTATGTTTACAAGGCCGATGTATTACTTCTTATTACTTTGAGCTCAACGCCGGCTTTGTCGTGCAGTCTAAGAATATCTATGCATTAAAACGCCTACATTGACGCTTTAACCTTGAGAGGCGCCACTGTCTCCTCCATCAACTCCCTCTTGAAAGCAAAAGGAGGTCATATATCCTACAGACGACATAATTGATATTTATGTAACAATTGATAAGCTTTTTAGAGGATTTATGGCCAGCACAAAAGCTCCCATTTTACACTGGGAAAGTGGACTTCCGTAACGCGGTAGGTCAGTTTTATGTCAGTAAAACCATATTCTCTATTCTTAGCGATCACACATAAAGCCCACTGTAAATCACTCACACTTATTAACTAAGGCAGTTGCCGAAAATATTTGCAGGTGAGGTGTCACTATACTGGGAAACAGATCACTGCCATGTTGCTGGACAGCGTTAGAGAGAGGAGTCGCCATATATACACAAAACAAATTCACTTCACTTGCCAGTGGTATACACACACGTCCAGGTTTTCCATCCCCCCTTCCTTTTGTACTTGTTATCGTTAGTGAAACTTACTTAAAATGTATTTCTAAAATGTAAATTTTCAGCCTGACGGCTGCCATATTTGAATAAACCATATATTATTAGTATTATTACACACACACACACACACACACACACACACACACACACACACACACACACACACACACACACACACACACACACACACACACACACACACACACACACACACAAACATAACAATATATAAACAAATTTGATAAACCTAGTAGGTAATGTTTAGTGCAATATTATTATTACAGTTATAAAGAAAATTTAAATAATTAATGTTAAGCTCTAAGGTCTTGTCTTTGAATATCATACAAATGCTTCTTAATTTTACTTTTAAATGTATTGTAAATATAACAGCTTTTTAAAGCATCTGTCAGTGTATTCCAAAATTTAGGACCAGCACAGTGTATAGAAAATTTGTATAATGTTGTTCGTGGTTGTGGACATATCAGATTAACATGGTTTCCATGACTACCTTGACTATGGTGCACCAATGCAAATATCTTATGGTTGTAGTCACTATTATGCATGTTGTGGAGTATGTTTACAAGGCTTCCCAAGGGATGAATCAGGACAGTTAAGATTTGAGCACACCGGCGTTGTCGTGCAGTCCAAGCATATCTTTGCGTTACATGGCCTACATTGACGCTTTAACGGTCACCGTGTCACCGTGTCAGCCTGACCCTTAGAGGTCCCATCTGCGTCCGCCATCCAGGCCCTTAACCTTAACAAAAGGAGGTCATATATCCTACAGACGACGTAATTGATATCTATGTAACAAGCGATGAACTTTTTAGAGAATTTATGGCCAGCATATACCATATACCTAGCGTGGCACAAGATGAAATAGATGAGGCTCAGCAGGACGAGGTTTTGGACTCCAGCGGCTCCTGCGTAGCCACGTACTGAAGGACATTGAGAAGCATCGCGGCGAGGCATCCAATTTCCGCAGTGACTAAGGGCCGCTTTCACAGTCACTTTGTTTGTTTTGATCGTTACCAATGGCGGCGGTCGACGCTATAGCTTTCCACGTGAAACTGGCCTATGGGGTAGTGGCGGCTGCAAACGAAGTGAGAGGTGTTGAGTGTATGCCAAGGTGAGGGGCTAGGCTAACCCCGCAGCCGCCACTACCACATCAGCCAGTTTTACGTGGAAATACTATAGCGGCGATCGCCACCATTGGTAACGATCAAAACAAACAAAATGACTGTGAAAGCGGCCCTAAGAAAAAACTCCCGCGGAATATGATTAAGAAGTCACCTTTGTTTCCTGTGTTTTGTTGTGGTCTGTTATCACTTCATGCATCATCTCACAAAGAGTCAAGGACTAAGGTCAATGAACATTGAAAATAAACTTGCTTTTGATCACCGACAAATCGAGTACATTAAATACTGCACTGAAATTATGTCGATTGAATGGCGAAACACGTCCACTGATTTTTTAAATGAACAAAACTTCCATAAGTCATGTGACAAATTAAGGCCTTTGAGCTGGACTTGCATATTTTACTTGACGTCAATCACGTGTAGAACTATTTTCCAAATGAATTAAATTCATTAAGGAAGTCAGATTTTTCACATTTATTTTCCAAGGTCAGTAAACAAATCATAACGAATGGGAGCAAGAAAGGTACGTACGATTACAACCCATTAAGTCATCCTTAGCAGTTCTTTGCCCACTTTTTGCGAACGTTATCCATCTCTGAATGATGCAGTTGTTCCACCCTGCTCTGGCAAAGGCTCAAATTTTTTTTTAATTTCCACCTGCTTTTCTGTCTACCTTGGCTGCAGTAATTTCTGGATTGTCGCTATAATAATTTGTGTCCATCTGTTATCAGTTATCCGCATTAAATTATCTGTCTTTCTTTTCGGTAGAGGAAATAGCTCAAGGGTAATAAACAAGGGATGACCAAAAAGCACGCAAGGCGTTGCTGCTGCAAAAGCTAACCGAAGGAGAATCTTCTTAGTCATCAGCGAATCATCTTAAACCTTTGTCTGTTCCTTAAAATGCCAATGATACTCGCTTCCTGTCCCCGTGTGTCCAGCCTTGTACTCTCCATTCCTCTTGGTGCGCTTCTGCTTTGCAATTAACTTTCTTTTAACGTTTGGCCTTAAGCCCCGGTAGGCTGACATGTTGGGGCATGTTGATAGGTCTGTTTGTTGCATTGATAAGTGTTTTTAATGGCGCCATTCTTGCTTGACTTATACTGCCCCTCGGAGCTCCACTTGATCCGCTTTAAAACGTTTCGCTAGAATGCCAGAATTGTCAGTTTGTAGCGGCTGACGGCACATAAAACTCGGGTCCTGCAGTACACTCGCCCGCATGCTGAGCACTTCACCGCCGCCTCCCCGAACGCAAACATATCAGATCAAGGTCAAAAAGGACAAAATGCTCTTGACCACTCACGTTTTTCCTCACCTGTTCCCATGGTAGTGCTTTCAGCGTCTTCAGAGGCTGATGATTATCGCTGCTTATCTTCTTCGGCTGTTTAATGCCTCATTTTTATCTTTTCCTTTTAACGCTTGCTTATCAAAGTACTTTCATAATTTTTTCCTCTTTTAGAGTTCTTTGACACTACCTTTTCGTGTTTTCCCTTCGTGTGATCTTAGTTATTTTATATATTTTTTTTCTGTGATGACGCCATTATTATTTTATTTTGCTACATTTCTCTGTATCAGAGTACTTAGATATATTTTTCTTCATTTTTTTGTTACTTCTTAACAGAACATACCTTGAAGTGCACCTTCCCCACCACCAGCTTCCTATAGCACCTCCCTAGCATCGGGTAAACCTATCCAGTGTATCGCTCCACCTCCATGGATATCTTACACTCCACTGTTTTTATGAGTAACTGGATGATTTCAAACACACACACACACACACACACACACACACACACACACACACACACACACACACACACACACACACACACACACACACACACACACACACACACACACAAACACACACACGCGCGCGCGCAATAAAAATATATATAAAACTGGGGAAAGAGGTTTTCAGGTCACGGGCACCATGAACACTCCAAATACAATTTTTTTCTGGGTGTAATCAGTACTGCTAACTGGCATCCCTTGCCCCAGCCCTCCTCTCCTCCCCCCTTTGACCTTCCACGCCACAGCCAAATAATTATAACTCCCCACTCCTTGCCTGCATCACTTCTCGCTTGAGCTTCCTAGGCTGTACAACTGGTGAGGTGAGTCAGGTTGGTCTTGGTCTCACTCGTCTTTTCGGACACTTCCTATCGTCATCCATAAAACATAAGTGCATTTTAAGGTTTTGTGTGCATGTCTTGAAATAAAACGTAAGCAGGAGAGAGAGAGAGAGAGAGAGAGAGAGAGAGAGAGAGAGAGAGAGAGAGAGAGAGAGACGGACAGACACAGTGACAGATAGACAGACAGACAGTGACAGACAGACAGACACAGACAGGCAGACAGAACGTGTCACTCTAAACCCAAGGCAGTGAAAGGGATACCGTTTAACGACAGCTCAATATCAAAAGCAAGTCTGGTTAGGCACATATGTAGCTTTCACCTGTTAATGAATGCCTTGATCGCGCAGACATGGTTGGGGTGCAAGGCTTGACCACGGGGCCGCTGGGGGGCTGGCTGTCCACCTTCCTGCTAACGCTGTTTATCATTCTCCTCCTCTCTGGCAAGTTTGGAGGGCGTCCTAAGAACTTCCCGCCAGGTGAGTGGGGCTTCAGGTGGGCGGAGAAGGATGCGACTGGGAAAAGTAAGTGTAAGGGGAAGAGGGACATGGAGAAGAGTGAGGGAAAGAACTTTAAGAGGGAATGAAGAAGTGTGAACGAAGGATGTGTAATACGAGAAGGTTATGGAGAAGTGTAAAGGAAAGAAGTTTAAGAGAAAAAAGGAATGAAGAAGTATGAACAAAGGATCTGTAAGAGAAGAATGTTATGGAGAAGTGAGGGAAAGAAGTGTAAGAGAAAAAGGGAATGAAGAAGTACGCTCGAAGGATGTGTGCGAGAAAAAGATTGTGTGAGGGAAGGAATAAGAGGAATAGAGTTGGAGGAAGATGGAAAGGAGTGTGTGAATAAAGTATATTACACCATAGTCAGGTGTTAGCAGAAGGACGCTGTGCTGTAAATTGATTAAAGGTATTCAATTAATCGCAGTAACCTCTCCAAAAGTTACGCAACGACTTTGTCAACAGGCCTGATGATCCTCCCCTTCGTGGGTTCCCTGCAGTGCTTGCCGTTCGGGCCAAGCACGGAGATGCTTCGTGGCCTCAGGAAGAAGTACGGCGACATGGCGAGCTTCGGTATTTTGGGCAACAGGTAAGGTGCTCTTAGGCGACGGCCAGGTGACCACGGTGGATATTTGTGTCCCCAGTTTGTTTTTCGTGCAGTATTATTCATCTCTTCACTACCATCTGACTCTTGATTTTAAAGTAGACTTGGTGCGTGAAATTGACGAGATGTGTCAGGTGTACATTGTGATAAGAAGATGAAGCTGACGGGAAAGGCATAAAAAAGTGTTGTGAGACCCGCGATGAGGTAGTGACTGGAAACCTTATCTAAAAAAATGCAAGTGAGAAGAAGCTGTATGTGGCAGAGCTGAGGATGATGGGATGGGGTCACGAGGGAGGACAGGACTAGGAATGTATGCTTATAAAGTGAACGTAAAAGTATGCGAGATGTCGGCAAGAGTACTGATATTGTAAAGACGTTTGAAGAGGCGAGAGAATGACATCCACGATGAAGTTGGAAAAAGCTTCCGGAAAAGAAAAAATAGACCATATAGGCTACTGACCGCCTTGATATAATTTATGGTAGATCCGAGTCTTGCAGATGAAAGTGGTAATCTGTACCATGCGTATATATATTGCGATTTGTCCTTATTTTGCAGAGGTTTCTGTTACTGTAGGATAGTGTTAGATAATGATACTGATGATGATGATAATGATCGTGTTTTTGATGATGGTAATATTGAGGATGAGGATTGTGATACCGAGTGTTTGTTGATAAAGCAAGGCTCTTATCGTGGCAGGTTAGTATTGGTGAGCAGCGTCAAGCTCATCAAGGAAGTGTTTAGCCTGCCGGTGACCACGCAGCGACCTGATATGGTCTTCACCACCACCATGAGCGTAGTCATGACCGCCGGAAAATCCGCGGAAACTGGTGAGTTCATCTTCCCTGATGTGTGGCAACGCTGTTTTTTTTAACACTTCAATACGATGTTAGTTTTTTTTCATTGTCCCATGTACACCTCCTCCTCTTCCTCTGCATCCCTCCCTCCCTCCGACGCCTTCTGCCCCACCTCATCACCTGAAGCTGACAACACCCTGCTCTCTCTACACCCTCCACCCTCCCTACTCCCTCCACCTCCCTCCCTAATTGCTCAAACAGAAACTTCACCTTCACAAATCGAATCGACCGCCATTACATTGCGTCAGGAGTACACTGAATACCTAAGTGCTGTAATCTGTTCTGCAGGCACCAAGTGGCTGTCGAGCAGATTAAATCACCATAGCGGGCAAACTCGTTAAGAACCAATAGGTTTTATGTTGCCTGCATTTCCATGTTTCCATGTTTAGCACAAAATTTACAATCCGTTGTCTAAATCACTTGCATTCTGATGATGAAACATATGCTTTTCCAGCGATGTTCCAGTGAGTGGTCTCTTGCGAACCATTGAGGTGTTACACATGCTTTGGCGAACCTTGTATATTAATATAGTAAGGGACACCTGCCACCCTCGTCTCTCCACTGCAGGTTTAGCCGGCTCGTCAGGCCGAGAGTGGCAGGACCAGCGGCGTTTCGTGCTCCACCACCTCCGTGACCTCGGTTTCGGGAAGTCTAACTACGAGCCCATGATGCTGGAGGAAATCACAGAGTTAACGGACCACCTGGCCAAGCAGGAGGGGGAGGGCAAGAAGCTGGAAATAAAGGTGAGAGAAAGATTGTGTGTTGATTGATATTTTTAGTCAGACACTCTGAAGGCCCCGACATCCACGAGCTTACAGCAGTGTTAGTGAAGTGAGCCCTTAGGATTATTTCTCGTTCGTTTGTCTTTTTTTTCTTGACTGTGAAGTGACAGATCTCTCTCTCTCTCTCTCTCTCTCTCTCTCTCTCTCTCTCTCTCTCTCTCTCTCTCTCTCTCTCTCTCTCTCTCTCTCTCTCTCTCTCTCTCTCTCTCTCTCTCTCTCTCTCTCTCTCTCTCTCTCTCTCTCTCTCTCTCTCTCTCTCTCTCTCTCTCTCTCTCTCTCTCTCTCTCTCTCTCTCTCTCTCTCTCTCTCTCTCTCTCTCTCTCTCTCTCTCTCTCTCTCTCTCTCTCTCTCTCTATATATATATATATATATATATATATATATATATATATATATATATATATATATATATATATATATATATATATATATATATATATATATATATATATATATATATATATATATATATATATATATATATATATATATATATATATATATATATATATATATATATATATATATATATATATATATATATATATATATATATATATATATATATAAGAACATAAGAACGCAGGAGTCTGCAAGGCCGGTAGGCCTGTACGAGGCAGCTCCTTTGACCCTAAGCTCCCGTGTATCTAACCCCACCTAATATCGCTGTCCATGAATTTATCTAGTCTATTTTTTAATGTGACAATTGTATTGGCACTCACCACATGACTGCTAAGCCTATTCCACGCATCCACCACCCTGTTAGTAAACCAATTTTTGCCTATGTCCCTGTTGAATCTGAATTTATCCAGTTTAAACCCGTTACTTCGTGTCCTACCCGGTTCTCTTACCAACAAAACCTTATGAATGTCTCCCTTATTAAAGCCCTTCATCCATTTATATACCTCGATCATGTCTCCACGCACCCTTCGCCTTTCTAGAGAATGCAAGTTTAACTGTTTGAGTCTTTCCTCGTATGGCAAGTTTCTCAGCCCCTGAATCATCTTAGTCATCCTCCTCTGCACCGATTCTAACATTTTGATATCCATTCTATAGTATGGTGACCAGAACTGAACCGCATAGTCAAGATGAGGTCTAACTAATGCTAAATATAGTTTGAGGAAGACTTCGGGGCTTCTGTTGCTTACGCTCCTTGAAATAAATCCCAGTACCCTATTAGCTCGATTTCTAGCTTGAATGCATTGTGCCCTTGGACGAAGATCAGAGCTCACTAAGACCCCTAAATCCCTCTCGCACCCAGACCTACTTATGAGAGTGTCATTTAAGCAATAGTTATGTGAGGGGTTGTTCCTACCTACACTCAGAATACTGCACTTCCCTACATTGAACTCCATCTGCCATTTATCCGCCCAGTCATATAATCTGTTGAGTTCACCTTGGAGAATACTAGCGTCCTGATCCGACTCAATTACTCTACCGATCTTGGTATCATCTGCAAATTTACTAACATCACTACTAATTCCTGTGTCTAAGTCATTGATATAAATAATAAACAAAAGTGGACCTAATACCGAACCTTGTGGGACCCCACTCGTAACACATCCCCAGTCAGATCTTTTACCATTGATTTGCACTCTTTGCTTCCTATTGCTAAGCCACGCCTTGACCCAGTTCAAAACTTTACCCTCTACTCCGTGAGCCTGTAATTTAAGCAACAGTCGTTGGTGAGGAACTTTGTCAAACGCTTTACTAAAATCAAGATAGATTACATCATAATTTTCATCTCTGTCAACCGCCTCAAATACTTTATTGTAGAAGGACAAGTGAACCCATGCTGCGAGTCGTGAATTAAGCTATGTTTCTCTAAATGCTCCCGAATGTTCCTGGCTATTATGGACTCCAGCATCTTGCCTATAACCGATGTTAAGCTAATTGGGCGATAGTTTGAAGCAACTGACCTGTACCCCTTTTTGAAAATCGGCGTCACATTAGCTACTTTCCATAGGCTCGGCACATAGCCAGTATTTACCGACATCTTAAAGATGTCGGTTAGTGGATCACTGAGTACATCACCTAACTCCTTTAATACCCTCGGAAATATCCCGTCAGGACCTGGCGACTTGTTCTTCTTAAGCTTATCTATCTCATCCTGAACTACTTGCCTGGTAATGATTATATCCCTCAATTTATCGCCATCCCCGCCCTCGTACACCTGAACTCTTTCCGGTATAGTCGTTCGATCCTCCTGTGTGAATACTGAAAGGAAGTAGTCGTTCAACAATGTGCTCATATTTTCGTAATTTTCTACTAGCTCCCCTGTGTTTGTTTTCAGCGGTCCAATTTTCTCCCGTGTTTTTGTTCTATACATCTGAAAGAAGCCCTTAGGATTACTTTTCGCCTCATTTGCTACTTTGATCTCATAGTTCTTTTTTGCTATCCTGGTGTTTTTCTTAACTAATCTAGATAGTTTGACGTACCGGCTCCTGAGATGTGTTTCCCCATTCTTTATTTTCTGATAAATTCCCTTCTTTAATCCAATCTCGTGTTTTAGTCCACGAGTCATCCACTTAGGATCATTGTTTTCTTTTCTAAGTGTTCGCTGTGGTATATGCTGTTCTTGCCCCTCTACTATTACTCTAACTAAATTATTGTAAGACATTTCTACCTGGTTCTCCTGGCTCTCCAATCCGCAGTTCTGGCCCTCATGAATCCCTAAATTATCCCAGTTTACCCCTTCAAGATGTCTTCGAAGCCCCTCGTAGTTTGCTCTTCTAAAATCTGGCACTAACACTGGGTTTGGTTCGCGGGTTACCGCCCAGTCTAAGCTAAAACGAACCGTTCTGTGATCACTATTTCCTAACTCTCCGCCCACCTCCAACTCACGTAGCAAGTTCCCATTATTGGTTAGGACTAAGTCTAATATGTTATCTCCTCTGGTAGGCTCAGTAACTACCTGCTTAAGGAAATTATCTTGTATAACTTCAAGAAAGTCCTCGGCTTCCAGGTCACCACTAGATCTTCCCAGTCTATATTCCTATAATTAAAGTCCCCCATTACGCAGACATTTCTACTCATACTCGCCCTGCCAATCTCCTGTAGTAATATACTCGTGTCCTGCCTGTTATATATATATATATATATATATATATATATATATATATATATATATATATATATATATATATATATATATATATATATATATATATATATATATATATATATATATATATATATATATATATATATATATATATATATATATATATATATATATATATATATATATATATATATATATATATATATATATATATATATATATATATATATATATATATATATAGAGAGAGAGAGAGAGAGAGAGAGAGAGAGAGAGAGAGTTATAGTTATAGTCATATAGTTACACACACACACACACACACACACACACACACACACACACACACAAACACACACACAAATGAAAATACTAAAATAAGCCAGTAATAGGGGAAAATTAAAAAAAAATATTTACCTCACACATTATTAGGGAGCGGTGAGTAGCGGGCATTTTTTTTCTCTCTGCATTTTTTTTGTTACCCTTGAGCCGTCTCCTTTGTTGTTAAAAAAAAAAAAAACTCAGATAGTGCCTCACCCTTTCTCTCCACCTCCCGTTCCTTCCTCGCAGCATCTTTTCAACCGGTCCATCCTCAACATCCTCTGGGGCATGATCATGGGGAAGCGCTACCCATACGGCGACCCAAGACTGGCAAAGGTTATGAAGGGCATGTCTCAACTCGAGGATTATAACTTCCTCCAGACCCTGCATCACATCCCCTACATGCTCCGTTTGTTGCCCTACCTCCCCGTCAAGACGAAGGATGTTACAGGGATCAAAGCTTCGTCGAAATTCCTCAAGGTATATGGAGTTTGTGTTAAGATAATTAAGATTACACATTGTTAGGCATGGACAGAACAGTAGGAGTAGAAGTTCTTTTATATGAAAAAGTAATCGTCATCATCATCATCATCATCTTTATAAGAACATAAGAACATTAGAACGTAAGGAGTCTGCAAGAGACCGGTTGGCCTATACAAGGCAGCTCCTGTAATTCTAACCCCACCTTACCTCACTATCCATGACTTTATCTAACCTCTTCTTGAATGTTGCTATGGTATTCGCACCCACAACATGGCTGTTAAGCTTGTTCCATTCATCTACCACTATTGGTGCGTCATCATTGATCTATTGCTATGTCCTCAATGCTGGTATGTATAACGGCTTTTTTCAGGAGGAAATTAAGGCGTTACTCGCTGATGAGGACCTCAGGAACGGTAATAATTTGACGGCCATTTACGTGAGGGAGATTGAGAAGAATGAAAGTCCGAGCTTTAACAGTAAGTGTCATAAACTTCTATCCATCCATTTACAAGGTGAAAGATTGAAAATTGTCATTAATATGTGGACATCACGAGTGCTCATGATGAGATGATAAAGAATATGATAGCGATTGACGATGAGAAGTGTCTTTCTGATTAGAGAGACGCAGGATAACTTTAGTTGTAAAAAGATAACCTCTGGATGTTTCAGAAATTTGATTGTACAAAAAAACAGCAGCTGTTAATTTTACCTCCATGTTTTATTGAAGGAATAGAATTGGCTTTCTTGTGTTGTAATCCTCCTTCCTATGATTTACTTTCCTTCAAGAGAGATTGATCTAGACTGCTAGAGGAGAATATGACAGCTTTTTGGTATCTCCTGTTTTCATTCAAGGACAAGCATATTTTTTTCATTGATGAAAATGGGTGAAAGTGCGGTATGTTCCTACACACACACACACACACACACACACACACACACACACACACACACACACACACACACACACACACACACACACACACACACACACACACACACACACACACACACACACACACACACACACACACACACACACACACACACACACACACACAGAGAGAGAGAGAGAGAGAGAGAGAGAGAGAGAGAGAGACTAACTACTAGATACTATTAACAAACAGTCCAGCAATCCGAGCAGAAAGAATGAGACCACTGAGAGATGATCTCCTCCCAGTGGACCAGCTGGCGGGACTGATCTTCGACATGTTCGCGGCCGGCCAGGAGACCGTCTCAGGAACCCTCTGCATGGGCGTGTACCTGATAGCCAAACACCCGCACGTGCAGCGCCGCCTACAGGAGGAGCTGGACGACGTGGTGGGCACGGACAACCTCCCTTCAATGCTTGACGTGGAACGGTAAGTGTAGAACCAGGAGTGAATGTTGCACTTTGTCTAGTGCTGTAGGCATGAGATGGATTTACTCTCTCTCTCTCTCTCTCTCTCTCTCTCTCTCTCTCTCTCTCTCTCTCTCTCTCTCTCTCTCTCTCTCTCTCTCTCTCTCTCTCTCTCTCTCTCTCTCTCTCTCTCTCTCTCTCTCTCTCTCTCTCTCTCTCTCTCTCTCTCTCTCTCTCTCTCTCTCTCTCTCTCTCTCTCTCTCTCTCTCTCTCTCTCTCTCTCTCTCTCTCTCTCTCTCTCTCTCTCTCTCTCTCTCTCTCTCTCTCTCTCTCTCTCTCTGTCTCTCTATGTCTCTCTCTGTCTCTCTCTCTCTCTCTCTCTCTCTCTCTCTCTCTCTCTCTCTCTCTCTCTCTCTCTCTCTCTCTCTCTCTCTCTCTCTCTCTCTCTCTCTTTATTTAAACATGTTCAGTACATTAGTGCATGACAATATTATTTTTCTATGCTAAAGTTCCCCCGACCGTTGGGGAGCTATTTAAAAGCTTCTGCCGAGGTTACAATTATATACATGTTTGTAAATTATTTGCAAGCGTTTACATTTACGCTTCTTACGGTGGGTGTAGGAGTAGCCACCTGTAGGACGCAACCTTCATCTGCTGAGTGGACAGTTGTGTCACGTCCACATCAGAAGTGAGGTTGTTCCACCACACCACCGCTGCGATGGAGAAGGCACGTTGGTGGGTGCTGGAGTGGGCCGTTGGCACTTCCAGGAGGGAGGCGTTGCTCAGCACCGTTCTCGTGCTGCGCTCAGACCTCCTCCAGGTAGCCCTCAGGTCCGTCAGGTGGGGCACTAGGCCCACTTGTGCCTTGTGTAGCACCGTCAGGGCAGCGACGCGGCGACGGTGCTCCAGGCTATTCAGCTGGTTCGTGGCTGCTTTTGCCCGTCGCTCGTATGGTTGTTGTTGTTGTTGTTGTTGTCGATGTTGTTGTCGCTGTCTCTCCCACTGGCTCAGTCGGTGGTGCTGGGTGCCGTTGATGAGGCGTTCAGCCCTCCTCTGCACCTTGTCTAGCAGCGGGCGCTGGCCATCCAGGTGAGCGGTGCTTACTCCATCACTGGGGGGGCTTGTGCCTTGTAGAGGGTGTTCAGGCCTTCAGCATCAAGGAGGTTCTTCATGCGGCGCAGGAGGTTCACCTTCTGGGAGGCTTTATGAGCCACCCTTTCAAGGTGACAGTCGAACCGCAGCTGGGAGTCCACCACCACGCCCAGGATGTCGACGCTGGCCTGCAGAGGGATGGTGTCGTACCCGAATCTCAGCCTGCCGTGGAGTTGCCTCGCGTCCTCCCGAGAACGTGATATTACCATGGCCTGGGTTTTGTCAGGGGCAAACCTGACTTGCCACCTCTTTCCCCAGGCCATTATGTCTGCCAACTGTCTGTTGACGGACTCTATCAAGTCCTGGGCTTCCTCCCTCTTGTATGTTCTGGAGAGGGTGCAGTCGTCGGCGTAGGCGCTTGCTGCCGTGATGGTTTGCAGGAGGTCGTTAAAGTATATGTTCCACAGAATAGGTTCAAGGACGGACCCCTGTGGAACGAAGGCCTCCACCGGGAAGCTGGTCGAGGTGCTTCCGTTGACTGCTACGCGGAGGCTCCTGCCTAACAGGTAGTTTGAGAGCAGGCGCAGCAGGTCCCCCGTGATGCCTAGTTGCTGTAGCTTCGCCGTCAGACCGCGTCTCTCTCTCTCTCTCTCTCTCTCTCTCTCTCTCTCTCTCTCTCTCTCTCTCTCTCTCTCTCTCTCTCTCTCTCTCTCTCTCTCTCTCTCTCTCTCTCTCTCTCTCTCTCTCTCTCTCTCTCTCTCTCTCTCTCTCTCTCTCTCTCTCTCTCTCTCTCTCTCTCTCTCTTTTTTTTTTTTTATCTAAACAGGGCTTACAGAAGATTGTGCTAAAGTTGAAGGTTTTAAGCTTCATCTATCTGTAGCTTCATACAAACACATTGAATTACTGCCTAGAAGTCCTAATCCAGCTGTTCACCTCCCGCTTGAAGACTTGAAGTGACGCGCGATGGTGGAGGTCGGTGTGGCGAACAAGCTGGTTCCACAGGCGGCTGTAGCGGGGCTGGAAGGAGCGGAAGTGGTGTTCTGTCCTGGAGAAGGGTACAGCCACTTGTTCCTGTCTGTGGGGTGCTGCTCGGGTGGAGTGTATGGGGTTGCTGGAGAGCTGCCAGGCGGGGTGTGTTTAGGTTGTGTGCCTTGAACATTACACACAGGCCTGTCACATCCCTGCGCTCCTGGAGAGGTTGTAGAGAGCCACGCGCGTGCTGAGGACCTGTGCGCTGTATCAGACGCTGGGCTCTGGCCTGGACACGATCCAGCGTTGCAAGGTAGGATGGAGGGCAGGAGGACCAGGCGAGGGGGGAGTACTCCATGAGGGGGCGTACTTGTGCCTTGTAGAGCACCTCAGTCCCTTTGGCGTCAAGTAGATGGGAGATGCGCCGTACACAGCTGAGTTTCCATGCTGCATTTTTTTATATTTTTTTAGCATGGTTGGTGAAGGAGAGTCCCGCGTCGAACTCCACTCCGAGAATGGAGATGGAGTCTTGAAGAGGTAGCGTTTTCCCCTCCAGTTGTATCCCCGGCCCGGCTAGATTGTTGATATCTCGCCTGCGGGATATTACCATTGCTTGTGTTTTGTCAGGGGCCAGGGTGACTTGCCAGCAACCGCTCCAGGCGATAATTTTGTCGAGTGCCATGTTGATGCGACACACTGTGCCTTGCTAGTCCTGTCTGTCGCTGGTGAAGGCAAGGGTGCAGTCGTCAGCGTACGCCTGGGCCTCAGGGATGAGCTGGAGAATGTCATTGAAATAAACATTCCACAGTAGAGGCCCTAGTACGCTGCCCTGGGGCACGCTTGCATTGATAGGGTGCTGGCTTGAGGTGTGGCCGTTAATCACCACCTGTAACGCCCTGTCCTGGAGGTAGTCCCCAATGAGTTGCAGGAGGGCGCCTCGCACACCTAGGCTCTTCAGCTTGGCGATGAGGCCTTGGTAACAAACCCTGTCGAAGGCTCCGGCTCTGTCAAGAGCCACGACGAAGTGTCGAGTCCCCTGTCCAGCGAGTGGTTCCATGAGGCAGAGTTAAGGAGCAGCAGGTCTGCAGCAGATCTTCCCTGCCGGAAGCCGAATTGCTTGGAGTTGAGGAGATGGTGGGCATCGAGGAAGGCCGTGAGTTTGGTTGTTATAGGGGACTCCAAGATTTTCCCAACAGTGGAGAGGAGGGATACTGGGCGGTTGTTCTTTGGGTCCTGTTTGCCTTTTTTCTTGTATATGGCCACCTCTCTCTCTCTCTCTCTCTCTCTCTCTCTCTCTCTCTCTCTCTCTCTCTCTCTCTCTCTCTCTCTCTCTCTCTCTCTCTCTCTCTCTCTCTCTCTCTCTCTCTCTCTCTCTCTCTCTCTCTCTCTCTCTCTCTCTCTCTCTCTCTCTCTCTCTCTCTCTATTCTCTCTCTCTCTCTCTCTCTCTCTCTCTCTCTCTCTCTCTCTCTCTCTCTCTCTCTCTCTCTCTCTCTCTCTCTCTCTCTCTCTCTCTCTCTCTCTCTCTCTCTCTCTCTTTTTATTTAAACTGACGAATCTATAGTACACAACATATTTGTATTTCGCCGACGACACTTTATGCGATCGTTCGAGTAGCATATGTTTCTCTGTGCACTTTTTAGGGCTTAAAATGTCACTTTTTCTCGTGCATTATTTTAAAAGCCCTTTACACTTGCTCACTGTGTATTTAGCATCACTAGTGGTGTGGGGCATGTTCTTCGCCACCTGTGAGCAGCCACTTTTACCTGCTGGGTGGACATTTCCCTCACTGTTGGCCCTGCTGCAGTGAATGTGTTCCACAGGCGGGACACCCTGGAGGTGAAGGTCCGTTGGTGCTGGCTGGCGCGTGACCTCGGCACCCCGACCTGCTCGTGACTGGAGAGTACCGTTCTCGTATCTCTCACAGCCTCTCGCGGGGGGAGCCTCAGTCTCGCCAGGTGTGGTACTCCTTGTACCTGGGCCTTGTGGAACACCACCAGCGCAGCGACGTCCCGGGGGTGCTCCAGAGTGTCTAGATGTATAATATCCTGAGGGGGCGGCTGGAGGTTGTTCTCCTGTAACAGTCGCTGCACCCGTCGCTCCACCTTGTCCAGTCTCTGCAGGTGTGTGGCAGCGCTGGACATCCAGGTCAGAGCCCCGTACTCCAGGTAGGATCTTACCTGGGCCTTGTAGAGGAGCATAATTCCTCCCTTGTCGAGGAAATTAGCCACTCTACGAAGGGCAGAGACACGTAGGGAGGCTTGGTGGGCGACGTGTTTCAGGTGGCGGTCGAAGCGCAGCTCTCGGTCCAAGTCCACTCCGAGGATCCTGACGTAATCCTGGAGCGGGAGGGTGACGGAGCCAAACATCACCTTTCCTTCGGCAGCTTGTGTGGCTGCCGGGGACCGAGAGATCACCATCGCCTGAGTCTTCTCATGAGCAAAGTTCACCTGCCAGCGCTCCCCCCACTCCCGTATCAAGCGTAGTTGCTGGTTGACCTCAGCAACCGCTTGCTGGCTTTCTTGGCGAGGGTAGGAAAGGGAGAGCGTGCAGTCGTCAGCGTATGCAGAGACTGCTGGCAGACTCCTGAGAAGGTCGTCGATGTACAGATTCCAGAGGACAGCTCCCAGCACAGATCCCTGAGGGACTGAGGCACCCACTGGGAGGTCCTTGGACTGCTGGCCGCCAACGACGACGTGGAGGCCTCTCTCTCTCTCTCTCTCTCTCTCTCTATATCTCTCTCTCTCTCTCTCTCTCTCTCTCTCTCTCTCTCTCTCTCTCTCTCTCTCTCTCTCTCTCTCTCTCTCCAGTAAAACATCGAATGTAATCATTATTCATATAATTACTTTGGTAACTCCTCATTCCTGGTTACTTTCAGTTACTCCAAATTTTTGCCCTGAGAAATTCTTAGAAAACCACATGAGAGAATGTGACTAAATTGTTAGTAAAATCAGCAGGTTGGCTAAAAAACAATGAATATGAAGATTCTTCGATTACTTTAATATTCTCATTCATATAGCAACACAAGCCACTGTTATTGCATTCCTGATATGTCATCAACATTTGATACCCCCGCTACTAAGTTTCCTCCTCCTTCCCTCGTCAGGTTGCCTTACCTCCAAGCCACCGTATATGAGACTCAGAGATTACTCAATCTCGTCAAGTATTCCCTGGCACACATGGCAGGCGAGGACTGCCAGCTGGGCGGCTACGACATCCCAAAAGGTAGTATTGTCCATAGCTGCCACATTATCTTAATCCTTAAGGACGTATTCCCATATTGCTCAAATAAACTGTGTTTTCAAAAGCGTTTGTTCTCTAAGCTCAACTTATTTATTAATTTCTTTGAGATATTGACTTTACAAATGAGCTTTGTTCTCCGAACGTAATGTACTATGGAGTTATTCTCTTCAGATTTAGCATTCAAAAAGGCGTGTCATTCTCCAGAGTTAATACATTCACCTAAAATGTAAAGGTTATGTTTTCTCCAACCATTCCCAAACATATTGCGTTCCCAAAGGTGCTTCATCCTCCAAAAGAACTGTATTCAAGTACGTATTTCACAGTTTCACTATATTCCGAAAGCATTATTACTGGTGTTTTCGCTTATTCTCCAGATACACTGTATTTTCTGAAGGTTCCCTATTCCTCAAATACTGTATTCCTAAAATTACTATTCTCACAAATTCAACAACCATGCCACATTCCCATATTCACGGATGTTCTGCATTATCTACAGTTAGTGCTTACCCTTATCCACCAAACATATTGTGTTTGCATATTCACCATAGCCACCACACTTGGTGCTCCCTAAACACAGCCTCAGTTACTACACACACAAGGGCGAGAGCAGCATGCTGATGAGTTTGTCTCGCAGGAACGTGGCTGCTGCCTAACCTGGATGATGCCCATACAAGCCCCGAGTACTGGAAGAAACCCCAGGAGTTTGATCCTCAGAACTTCCTTGATGAAAATGGAAAGTTCAAGAATAACGAAGCCTTCATTCCGTTTGGAGTGGGTAAGTGGGGGAGTCAGGGAACGAAGCATGAAGGGGACGAAAGAATCAATGAATGGGAGGAGAGGAGAAAATCGCCGCAGCGTTGGAATAAGAGGGAAAAACATTATTTTGTCAGAGTTCGGTATCACAGTTTTTCCTTTGAATATTTAGACCTTCATTAGATGTCAACTAGATTAGAATCTCTCTCTCTCTCTCTCTCTCTCTCTCTCTCTCTCGAGTATACAATATAATAATTCCTTCACATGTGGTTTTCTAGGAATTTCTTGAGGCAAAAAATTGGGAGTAACAAAAAGTAATCAGAAATGAGTTATGAAAGTAACTATATTAATAAGGAAATTACTTTCAATGTTTCGCTGGAGAGAGAGAGAGAGAGAGAGAGAGAGAGAGAGAGAGAGAGAGAGAGAGAGAGAGAGAGAGAGAGAGAGAGAGAGAGAGAGAGAGAGAGAGAGAGAGAGAGAGAGAGAGAGAGAGAGAGAGAGAGAGAGAGAGAGAGAGAGAGAGAGAGAGAGAGAGAGGAGAGAGAGAGAGAGAGAGAGAGAGAGAGAGAGAGAGAGAGAGAGAGAGAGAGAGAGAGAGAGAGAGAGAGAGAGAGAGAGAGAGAGAGAGAGAGAGAGAGAGAGAGAGAGAGAGAGAGAGAGAGAGAGAGAGAGAGAGACGGGCGGTCACCGTGCCTAACAGGAGAGAATAGAAACTTTCTCCAGGAACCTGCGGGTTTGAGGTCAGAAGGTCAAGTTCATGGCTCATCCGGCTCTTCCTCGCGTCTCACACCACCACCTCGCCTTTGTCCTTGAGAACTGACCACCGAGCTTGCCTTTTTCATCATGCACCCCTACACGTTTGTATCAAAATCAGTAATTTTTGTAGGCAGACTAAATCAATGTTGTTGGCCACTCTTCCTTTTCCTCACACCTTCACCCCTACTTTGGCCTTGAGAGATGACCGCTGAGCATCGAGCTGGCCTTCATCATCACCTTGAAAACAAAAGATGCACTAAAAACGTCGTTTTTTTTATACACGAGTATTACTAACGTTTCCTTCTCGTTTTCTTTGCTCCCTCTTAACGCTAACACAAGCAACAGTTCTTCTCTTTTCATTATTTATTCAGTTACAGCCTCAGGTCTGTCACTAAGCACTACATCGGCTCTGTTGGCTAGTGCTAGGATAACAATTCAGTACTTTGCTTTGCGTCTGCTTACTGGTGAGCCGCTGTTCGTCTTCATCACCCCATCACACGAAAGTTTAAATGAAGTTTAAACACATCAGGGCTATACTTGGGTAGTAGTGGGATATTTTTTTCTCTGCACTCTTTTTGTTGCCCTTGAGCCGTTTACTTTGCTGTAAAAAAAAAAAGATAATATCAGCTTTGTGTCTTCTCTCTCTGCAGGTAGGCGCGTGTGTATTGGGGCATCGTTTGCCAAGATGGAACTGCTACTGTTCGTCAGTCACCTGTTCCAAAGGTTCACCGTCACCGTGGTGGAGGAAATGACACCGTTCAGCGAAGACAATCCATCGTTTAACACCCCGCCAAACTACACAGTCAGCGTCAAGTGCCGATCCCAGAAAGACGCCGCTCTTCGTCGAGTGACCGATTTAGTCGGCGCCGATAAAGTCGGTCTGTCGGGACCCTCTTCATCAGCCGCTACCCGATAAAGCTCCATGGTCCAACGGTCACGGTCCTCCAAGTAAAATCAACCCCACCACCTTCCCTTATTATTGAGAAGAATGAATCACTGCCTGCGATGTTGAGATTCCTGCGGTTCAAGGTAAAGTGATTTTTTTTACCATAATATCAGTTTTCATTGGTAGTTTGCTGTAAGTAGAATGCATGCAGCTATTATTTTTCCAACTCGTTATTACTGCTCGTCCAGCCAGTTACCAAAAGGCACTAGTCTTTATACTTTAGCTTTCAAATTTTACAAAGCAATTTGCTAGCACCTTTACTCCAAATATGAAACGACAAGGAAAATTGCAAACCAGTTTTCCGGTTGCATCATCAAAAAGGTATCCAACGAGTAAACAAAAAAATCACGTTTCAAATATTTATTGCATAAGAGACGGTCGAGGTTTACATGGGTGAGTTTTGCGTGTGCGCGTAGTGTTCTGGATCCTGGTGGAACGAGCTTGTGTGGGGACTTGAGTGTTAATTAGCGTGTGTGTGTGTGTGTGTGTGTTTGCTGAGGATTATGTAAGCATTTTTTTAATGATGCTGTTCGATGGTAAAAAAATGTATGAGAATGTGAACACGTGAATGAATGGAGAATTAAGTACACATATACAGGCATAAATAACACAGACAACAAAAACATGTCAGTCCTCGTCGACAGACCGACTTTTTCGGCTCGGCTGACGTCAGCCGATAGAGTCGGTCTGTTGACACCTTGCTACGGGCCGCCATTGGCAAAGGCCCTTGATCGCCCTCTCTAAAGAGAGAGCAATCTTTGAACAACAACAACACAAACAAAAGAGACACGCATAGTCATAAATAAACAACAAATAGAATGGTGTACATTTTCTTGAAGCGACTCACCTCCATCCACCAAAACTGCTCAATCAGGAAGCCGGAGACGGTTGTGTAGACCTTCCCGTAAGGTTATAGATTCATATATAAAATAAAAACTGGCACATGTTTTCATAAATGAACCATGGATCGAATCATCTATTTCCTAAGACTTAAACTATTTCATAGTGTGAATAAGACACCTCAGAAACTTGATCTGATGATCTCTTTGGGCAGCTCCTGTTCTCTTCACAGGAACAGTATTTTTGAGGGCACTTATTGCATTCGGTCCTTGTCACTAAATTTGCTCAACAAGGAATCCTGAGAAGGTACATGGTGTAGGCATGAATGGAATTACCTGCGTTTCCTTGAGGCGTTTTAACTCCTATCCCTAAAACTGTTCAACGAGGAAGCCAGAGAAGGTTGTGTAGGCCTCCTCGTAGGGGTGCTCGTAGAGGCTCCCGTCCTGCAGCTCCAGATACACTCTTTCGCCCGCGTTGAGGAAGAGCAGCGCCGAGTTGGAGCCTTGCTGGTAGTCGAAGGAGCTGCCGTACGCCGTGACCTGGTAGTTGTCCTCCTTCATGAGCGCCAGCCTGCATTGTGAAACATTGTGGACACCTTAGATATCGAGGCAAAGATGAAGGGGTGTAGGTGAAGCCGAAAAGGCAGCGATGCAGCAAAAACGGGGCTTTTATAATTAGCAGAAAATTGATGAAGATGCCGCAGAAAAGTTATATAAATGCATAGCAGAGAAGTATTGGGATTTAGATGCAACAGATACGGTGTTTGAACGTAGCAGAGAAGATATGCAACGTATGAGAAATTTTTAGAAACAGTAAAGATTTATGATGAAATAAGGAAGGGATGTTGATGTAGCAGAGAAGTTGGAATATTCATGCAACAGAGAAGTCAATTGGGAAAACAGAAAGGCGATTGACATGAAATACGGAAAAGTTTTGCAGATGCAGCAGAGGACGAGGCTTAAATGCAATATAAAAAATGTGGTTTAGATGAAACACTATATTTTCATCCAGAGCTATACAGAGAAAAAAAAATTAATCACTTGAGTAAGAAGACAAAATAGTTACATCAGGTGATATTTGAAGACTGAATATGCCAAGCAAGAGCACCATATGAGGTTTGATTTCAGCAATATTATTATTATATTAGACGAACACAGGAAGAAAAGAAAGAAAAAGGAATATAAACTCCACAGTCAACGAACCACAAAGAGCAATGCAAAGAGACTGGCAAACGTTACAGAAGACAAAAAAGGGAGGTTTCAAGGAAGAGCAGAACATCCAAGCAAACATGCTCACGTGAAGTCGCCCTGGTTCCTGGACAAGGCGTGGAAGGTGAAGAAGTAGGCGCCGGCGCACGGGGCCTGGAAGTCACTCTCGCTGACTGACCATCCGCCTAGATTAGTCAGCACCTCCTGGGAGAGAAAAAAAAGTTCATGGGTTGAGCTTCTACGACATTTTCTCTTCCCCCATCCGGCATTCCGACACACACACACACACACACACACACACACACACACACACACACACACACACACACACACACACACACACACACACACACACACACACACACACACACACACACACACACGCACACACACTCAAATAACCGGAATGCAAGGAGAGAGAACCTTACTTTATATGGCTTAAAGACTTCATGAAGCGTCGATGGTGAAAAAATGAAACTTATTGTCTTTTCATGCTGGTCTTCCTAGTATAAGTAATGATATCCGAAACGTATTTAATTGTTAAGTAACAATATTTAAGTAATGCTATATAGGCTGTAAGGCTATGGAAGTGGTATTGGATTTATAGTATTCGGTATTTAAGTAATCCTGACTGTAAATTCATTTTAGCTATAAAGTGATGACACGTAAGAAATGTCGACAGTAAAGTAACGTAATTTCAGTAATCTTGGCCTTACAGTAACTCCACATAACTAAGTAATTTTGTCTATGTAGTGACGCCCATAAAGTAATCTTGGCCCTAAGGATACACCAGTTAAGTAGTCGGCTGTAAAGTACCGGTGAAAGGCAACGTAACCCAACACAGGGAGGGAGCGTCACGGATCAAGTGAGGAGGGCAGGTTCATGGCGCCCCGCACAGGTGAGGCGACCTAGATACTCCTGCCTCGGTATCTGGGGAACTGGGTCATGCCATGGGTAGCCTCCCTTACCGCCACCACCACCACCGCTGCTGCTGCCCCTACTGCCTCTGCTAAAGCTGCTGATCGTTGTGCTAGTAGTTACTGCTTTATCTACCACTACAGTTACTATCGTTTGGGTCATTGTTCTTTCATTTCCTCATATTTGTCTCTCTCTCTCTCTCTCTCTCTCTCTCTCTCTCTCTCTCTCTCTCTCTCTCATTATCTCTCTCTCTCTCTCTCTCTCTCTCTCTCTCTCTCTCTCTCTCTCTCTCTCTCTCTCTCTCTCTCTCTCTCTCTCTCTCTCTCTCTCTCTCTCTCTCTCTCATTATTTTTGATTGCTCACCTTCCCAGGACCCTTCAACTTTCGCCTGTGAGTTTTTCATTATTCTCTTTCCATGCTGATTAATATATTCAGTTCGTATGGAAAAAAAAACATTATTTATCTGTGTAGAAGGTTTGAAATTCATTGCTAACACTACTCTCTTACTCACTCACTCATTCACTTACTCAATCCCTCATGCTTTCAATCTCAGTTATTCACTCCAACTACTTCACTCAGTCCCGTTACTTATTTAGTCCATCCCTTCCTCTCTGACTCCTTCACTTACCTCGAAATTCACCTTGGTTGGCGTTGAGTTGGCGGTGGTGGTGGATGGGTCTGCCTTTCGGACGCTGAACCCGCCGGAGCACCTGTTGTGGCGGGAGAGGGAAGAGGAGGAGGAGGTTATGCCGTTCTTGCTTACTCATAGCACCTCCTCTCGCTCGCTATGGCAACGCACAGGAGGGATGCTGGCATAGTTTTTGAGGTTTTTATATGTTGTCATGTCTATTTTAATTTTGAATTGGATGATATTGAGTTTGTGCATTATAATAGAAAAGGGAAGAGGTAATGAGAGAAGCAAACAGGAGTAAAAAATAGGTATTACAACTTATATGATATGTTTGTTCTTTACTTTAGCGTAGCAATAAATAAAGGGAGAGTAGGTACATAAGTGTGGGAAGGAGTGAAAGTAAAAATAAATAAAGCCATATAGAGAGAAAATCAAGAAAGAGGAGGACCTTTGTAGTTTATTTTGGTTTTACATTGTGGTCAGATGGAGAGAAGGCAACATAAGTAAAGAAGACAAAACAAGAAAGGAAAAAAATACAAAAAAAAGGAAGGAAAGAAGACAAAAATGAGGCAGAAAAGACAAAAAAGATGGAAGGAAAGACAAAAAGAAAGAAAGGAAAGAAAGAAGACAAAAAAGAGGAAGGAGAGCTATGACTTTGAGATACACTGGCCTAGAAGTGCCCGCGCGTCTCCAGGTAACAGCGCCGCGGGGACTTACAGAGCTAACGGGTCGTGGTGGCGCGGCGCGGGGCGGGGTGCGGCGTGGCGATCCCCCTGCCCCGCCACCACCGCCGCCGTCAGCACCACACACACCAGCACGCCTCGCTCCCACATCTGTCAGCACCACGCCCGCCGCACACACACACACACACACACACACGCCCACACGAGGTTTACGTCTCTGCGAGGAAGAAGCACTCGATGATCTGTACCGTTAATAATTTGCGAACAAACAGATTAGCTCACACATACAGGTTTCTTGAAGCTTTGATGTCTCGCTTGGTTCGTTTTTTTTTTCTCATGTATTATGTTGATTGAGATGGCAACTGTTGTTAGGTCGAGGTATTGTCTTTGTAACGGTACTTCGCACGGTATTTAATTTGATCCTTTGTTTTGTTAATATATAGCTTTTTCTTTCGAATTTTATGTTTTTTCTTCTGTTTTTCTCTGTAAAGCTTTTCCGAGGGCACAATGCAAGTCCTGGTCCATGTGATGCTCTGACACCCCCGCTTCTCACGATATTGTCACACCGTTAAGCACACAAATAAAACAGTAACACAACATCAAGCCAAGGTTATCAACGAACCATTACCACGCGTCTTGTGTCACAGAATCTCCTTGCGTTCAGGTCTCCATATCGGCTTCTCGCACCTGACCCTAATTTGCTTGAGTTTTCTCTTCGCGCACCGACTGGCCTTTCCCACCTCGCGTCGCCTGGTTATATACCTGCCCCCGCCTTCCCTGCCCGGTTTTGTGACGTCACTGTTTCGCCCTGGGCAGCGGGGGCAAGATGTTGGGGAGGGAGCACTTACTGCCGCGCCCAACCTTGCTCCCCGAGGCTCAAGGCACCTCAGCGCAGCCCTTCCCCCCGCCCCACGGCACAGGGTGAACCTTTGGCGTGGCTGGCGTTCCTCGGTCTGCTTTTATGGTCGTTTTTTGTGGCCTGGTATCCCTAAAGCGACGAGTATTAGCTCACCTCAAGAACCTACCAAGAAATACACTGAAGTTTTATATATATTTTTTACTCATCGTCTTCTTTGGTCTGGAAATTCGTTAAAGGAGTGGTTATTTGAGGGACCTGTGCTTTAGACCAAGAAATGCACTTTGTTTATATTTTATTCGCTTTCTTATGATGGTTATTACTGTGTGAGATGTTAATGTGTTTCTGATGCGTATATCGAGGTATGTTTAAGCTCTCTGTTGTTGTTTATTATTTTTTTTATTTTTATTCATGCAATGCGATCTCATAAAAAACAACACCTAAGATTCGCACTCCTCCCACTCTACCTGCCTCGCCTCATATAAGAATAAATAATAATAAAACAACGACTGCCCTGCGTCTCCCCTTTCCTTTTTTGAACATTTTTTTCCTTACCGCTTACCATCTATCCCTTGCGAAGTGTTCAACGCATCTCTTATCTTGACTGCCTCATATTTTCTCTCACACACTGGAGCCCATCTGTTCCCCGCCCTTCTCACCTTCCCACTCTGATTCCGTGCAGGTAGCTTGCCACGATAAGAACATTGATCACATATTTTTCATCTGATGCATTTTAATGGTGGCTACATAAGGGATAGATTTGACGTATGTGAGGAGACAGTCATTAGGAAGTCAGAGAGAGAGAGAGAGAGAGAGAGAGAGAGAGAGAGAGGTAGCTGAGAGAAGTATTATGAGAGGTATATAGAGAGAGAGAGAGAGAGAGAGAGAGAGAGAGAGAGAGAGAGAGAGAGAGAGAGAGAGAGAGAGAGAGAGAGAGAGAGAGAGAGAGAGAGAGAGAGAGAGAGAGAGAGAGAGAGAGAGAGAGAGAGAGAGAGAGAGAGAGGATATTTTCACAGACCAAGAAGCAACATGTTAATTTTAAAACTACCGTAACAAAAATATATATATAATTATGTAGAGTATAGAATGTTTATATAATGGGTTGAGGGCGGCTTCACACAGTTCCGGTTCAGCTTCGAATCCTGAATTGACACTCATGTCTGCGCACCCGCCACGCGCAGGCACGGTGACGCAAGTACCATGGAGAGCAGGGGAGAGGTATGGGTTTTGAGTGCGACGATACATGGGGCTTCTGAGGCTTATCTGCGGTGATCTACGTGTTCTGAAAGGCATGTATGAGGTAAGGAGTGATGCAAGCAGTAGCAGGAGAGTCTTGGGCTAAAAGCAGGTGCGTGAAATGATCGATGCGTCCGGGCGTGTATGTGTGTGGAGGAGTCTGCTGTGTTGGGCGGGTGGCGGGCGTGACGAGCCGCGGCGGACAGTGGCCACTCATTACCTGCGTTTTCGGGTATTAATCCAAATTGAGGTACTATAGTCACTTAGGTGTTGCATCTCTTAGCTGGGCCATATAAGAGACACTTTAGAGATAGACTTGCTGTGAATGAATGCTATTGTGAGCCCACCCTGAAGATACATTATATACATCTTGTCAGCGTGATTCTTGGGAATGCCAGACCTCACTATAAGCTTTCATTAGACGTGACCTGCTGTTTTCTTATTTTTTAAAAAGTTATGTATTCAAAATTTTGTACATTCCTCTCAATTATATAAAAAAAATATATATTCATCCCAAACTATGGCCTGCCGAACCCACGCCTCACGTAACAGGTGTTTGGCAGGTTAAGACTGGTTGTGTCGGGCCTGCTGATAGGCGCGAGGTGATGGTGGTGTTTGGGAATGAAAATGGCCTAATTAATTTGATGTGTTAACGAATTTCCCAATAGTATTTATTCTGTAGAATAAAGGGAGTGATTTATATTGTTATAATTCCCTCTGTTTGGTTGAGGTGTGGTTGCCTTATGATAATATAAATTCTTTCATGTAAGGGTTGTTTTCGCTTTTAAACAAAATATATGATTAGTTATTCATAAATGTTTTATCTATTCCAACAGGGGCACATAACACAAACGGAAGATGAAACAAGGAATACAGCTGAGAGGTGGCGGGGAAATCATGAGTACTGCAGGACAAGCCTCGAGGAGCAGCAGGCTGTGAACCCCCTTGTCCACCCTGTGACCACTAGCCCTCAGGCTGCCTTGACGGATAAGGTGTGTGAAACGTGTTCGTACTCATTTGTATTGTTACTTGATAAGAGTGAAGCACGCAGTGATCCGTATTTTGCAAAGTATTGCATGCATCGATACCATAATAGCAACCGGCCATTCTCCCTGAAGAGAAAGTTGTACGATCAGTGTGTCCTTCCAGTCCTAACATGCGGTTCAGAAAGTGTCCCACAAACTACTTGGAGGGAAAGCTGAGAAGTGCTCAAAAAGGAATAGAGAAAAATGCCTGGTATAACTTGAGGGGAAAGGAAGCAAGCACCATGGGTTAAGGAACATATAACGGTTAAAGATATGACGATTAAGGATAGGAAATGAACTTCAGCTTGTACTATCATGCTTAGAACTGATAACATGATGACAACCAGAATAGCGGAGTGATAATCCTGGAATTGTAGAAGTTAGGATAGACAGACAACCATGTGGAGACGTATAAGTAGACCATTTGCCGAAGCAGGATGGAGTACACTTGCATAAGACAGAGGTGGAAAAGGTTGGGAAAGACCTTTGTCCTGTAGTGCACTAGAATTCATCGGTACTTCTTGCTCCTTGTGTGTGTGTGTGTGTGTGTGTGTGTGTGTGTGTGTGTGTGTGTCCTATACCTTCACTTAATCCCTCACTGTGTCTTAAACTTTAGCCATTGTGGCGAGATATTACTTCACAATGGTTCTGAAGTTGTCATGGCGATATCATATTACGACTAGAAAGTTTAGGTGACCTTGATGCGGGAAGGGAACTGCAAGGAGAGGAGGCTAGAGGGATTGAGGGGACGAGGTGACTGAGGCCAAGTACAGGGGAAGTGATCGGAATGTTGTGGTGCAGTGGGAGAAACAGATGCTCTCGTCTATATCATTCCAACAATACTGTCCTTATCTTTTTATATAAATATTTTAATTTTCTTTAGTGTATCACATAAACCTTTGTACCACGAGGCGTCACAGAAAACTGGTTATTTAGGGGTGACTGGCCTGGAGTTTATTTTGTGCCCATGTACTCTAACCATTATCGTTCACCGTGAGCAGTAATAAGATATTTGTTTCATCCATGTTTTCGTCTTACCAAAATATCACACAAGAAACGAATTGAGATATAGGCACCAAATTCATAAGATTATAGCATTGAGATAATCGGATGTTTTAGGTGAATATCTCAGTCTTTTTTTTTAATACAATAGAATATCTGACAATCAAAGATACTTCTCTCCTCGTCAACCGAACGCCTCCGTCGGCGCCAGCCGGTGGAGCCGAGCTGTCGGCAACCCTCTCTGTTGAGCACATCGCGTACCTAGCTCTTCATGGCCCGACAAATCAAGGTCCATGCACCCTGCGTGGTGGGACAATATCTCTAAAAAACAAAAAATGACAAAATGATACCAAATGGCCAATACAACTGAAGATAGAGTAAAAAAAAACGCGAAAGTTGTTAGGATCGACAGACCATATGAGGGGACTACGAGTGCTTCCACTAATGCCCCGGTGATTCTAGGTGTGTTTTAGACCCATTATGATAAGCTTCAGGAAAAACTGACAATGACTGATGACTGTCGTCTTTAATTAAAATCATATTCTGGCCAATATGTCATGCGATAGCTATGTATACTGCATGCCTAGGAATACTCTTTTAACTTCAGGCGCGTTATCTTTCACACGCGCGTCTCAAATCTGCTTCCTATGAGATGTAAAGATTTTTTGTACCCACTCAAGAAATTTTCGGTAAAATATTAACGTGTGTCGATTCCCGCTTACAAGTAAATTCCTTTCTTCTCTGAACTTGCGATGTATTTATAGTTAAAATAATAAGCTGCAGTGCCAGATCCAGTTTGCCTTTCTAACTTGTATGAGATTGCCTAAGAGTTATCATCACCTAATGCATTCTTTCATAATACCTGACTCTTATTACCGTACTAAAGAAGGGCTAAGAAAAGAGAGTTGCGCAAGCGTTAGGGGACACACGAGGGTCGAGTTACGCTTCTCATATCTAATTGGCGAGAGAGAGAAAGGAGGGGAAGAGGCGCAAAACCTTCTTGTAGAGTACTTCTTTTGCCATCCCGTGAATATCCTCGCTCCCTTCATTAGACAGTTCGTTGTGACTCGTCCTTTGTGTACCAGCGTTTGATCGAGGCTCTACTCCTCTAGGTGATAGCTTCTCAGGGGGGTGTAGGGAATGCAGGGAGGAGCAGGGGAGCGGGGTAATAGGGTAGCAGTTTGGCCAACTCCTCACCCCCATGGAGATGATGAGATGCTCGGGGAGAGGTAGAAAACGGAGCCAACGGAGAAGATTCGAGCGCACACTGAGATAAATGACGGTGATGACGGGCTTTGCTGTCTCACCGTTACTCTCTACGCCACTTCTCCCTCTCCTGACCCTCCCTCCTCCTGTTTCCTCCTCTTCTTTCCTCCTCCTCCTCCTCCTCCTCCTCCTCAAAGGTTGTGTATGGGAGGCTACAGGTCGTGGGAGAAATACCGAACTCGTGTGGTTATCGCCCGTGAGAAAAATGTGTCTTCCCCGTTTCAACAAGTTTTACAATTGCGGTTCTCACACTGTCGGCCGCCGGCATTGTGGCCCTGCAAGCCTTCCGTTTGCCCCATTTTTTTCGGGGGAGATTTACCTCTGACTGCGGTATTTTCTCTCTTTCTTGGCGAGGTGGAAAGTGAGAAAAAGGGGGGAAAAATGAGTGGAGGATTTTTTCCCTCTCGTCCCGTAAAGTATTTGTCGCTTCAAGGTTACGTGTATCGGATTATGGAAACATTTCTTACTGTTTTTCTTATCTTTTTTTTCTGAACCGATGCATTTCTCTACCCGTAATGCTTGTTTGAATGGGTAACATCTATAAAAGTCAGTCATTTAAAATTAGTGCTTATAGAAAACGTAAAACAAAGGTATCACTTCGCTTAGGTAATAGAAAGCAGGGTCGGTATTGTCAGATGCTTCCAGCCCTCGCATCAACTATTTCCAAAGGCCAAAAGGGAGATCATTCGGGTTCTAGTGAGCGTTATTTTTGGTTCATGGTACTTTAAGAACAATATGGCCCCACATCATTAATTTCGGGTAGCAAAGATAAGGTGCTGGCTTCTTTTCCTTTTCAATATCCTTTTCCTCTTCTTCCTTTTCGTCTCCTTTTCTCCTTTTCATTATTCTCTCTTTCCTTTTCTTTTCCTTTCCAGTATTCTAGCTCCTCCTGTTCCTCTTTTTTTCTCTCCATCTTCTTTCCGCCTACACTTACTTCTAAATACTCACACGCACATCCAGTATTCATCTCCCATACGAGGCACCAAAAGATGCACCCGTGAAGGAGGTAACCTAATCCTCGCCGGCGTTGGGCGTGGCAGCTCCAACTCGCCTCAGAGGGACACAAAGCCGCCCTAAGCCCCGCTCTGACGCCCTAATGCCACCCTGTCCCCGCAGCCTCCCGTAGCTCCTCCGTCAAATGTCAGGCACCTGCAGGGACAGATAGAGATGGATGTGCCCCCCCCCCTCTCTCTCTCTCTCTCTCTCTCTCTCTCTCTCTCTCTCTCTCTCTCTCTCTCTCTCCTTTTTGTCATATATATCATCCCCTCAGTTATTTTTCTATTTTTTTGTACATATTTTTCGTTTTCCTCTTCTTCCTCTTCTTTTCCTTCTGATACTACTATGTACTACTGCTACTACTATTACAACTGTTACTGCTATTACTATACTACTAATACTAATACTAATAGAAATAATTTTTTTTTTCTTGTTTCTTGTTCCTTTGTCTGTTTCTTTTTCTTACTGCGCAACTAATACATTATCCTGTAATTCATCTTCATTGAGAGAGAGAGAGAGAGAGAGAGAGAGAGAGAGAGAGAGAGAGAGAGACTGACTGACTGACTGACTGACTGACTGACTGATTTAACTGTCGAATAAACCCTAGATCAGATTCCAAGCAGGGACGAATGTGAGGGCGGCAAGTGTGCATTCCCCACCTGGAGGAGGAAGAGGAAAAGGAGGAGGAGGATCGGTGGGGGGGGGGGGGGGGAGAATGCGTGTAAAAGCCGAAGCGAGCAAGAGGTTCTGAAACCATTGTTAGTGCAGAGCCGACAGAGCGTGATGAGGAGTGGGAGTCTGAAAAGGAAGGAAAGAGGAGGAGAGGAGGAGGAGGAGATGGAAAAGAAAACGAGAATAGCAGGAAGAGGAGAGAAGGAGGAGGAGATTAGAAAAGAAATTAAAAGAGGAAAATAGAATAATAAAAAGGAGAAAAGGGAGATGGAGATAGAAAAGAGGAAGAGAAGAAGGATATTGAAAGGAAAAGAAAAGAGGAGGAAGAGAAAATAATGAAAAGGAGGAAAGGAAACAGAGAGGAAAGAAGAGTAGGAAAAGGAAAGAGGAAAAATGGAGGACAGCAAAAAAGGGAAAAGGGAGCTGAAGAAAGAGAGGAGGAAAAATAATGCATTGAGAGAAGAGGAATAATAAAGAACGAGGAAACGTGGAAATGCTTTTGAAATGATTATAAGGAAACGGCTGAGGGCATGAACACGTGCTGAGAGAGAGAGAGAGAGAGAGAGAGAGAGAGAGAGAGAGAGAGAGAGAGAGAGAGAGAGAGAGAGAGAGAACCGTACAATTCCCTCACTCCACCATCCGGAAGCTCAAGTAGGAAGGAGTCTAGGAAGGATCTTTGTCCCAGTCCTTCCTCTCCTCTCTGGGTGGGCGCCGCGAGGAAGAGGAGGAAGAGGAGGAGGAGGAAGAGGGAGGGGGGACGCAGGGTAGGAAAATAGAGCTTTGTGCCACTAGACCAACAGATTCCAGTGGGTTTTGATTCCTCTCCATAAGGTTGAAAATCGTATTGTTCCCGCGGTGAGGTCCTTCAAGCGAGTCCTTTGCGCCTCTTCATCCCTCAAGCACCGTATTTTTATCTTTTTTTTTTTTATTTCTCATTTTTGTTATTAGGTGGTTGTTATTTTGGGGTTGAGGGTGAAATGAAGGCACGAAGTATGGAATGGATGATAGAATAAATGGATGAATGATAAAATTTTGTAGGCGAGTTTGAGGCTTTTTTGTTTTATATCTTCGTTTTCAATCTCTCTTTTTGGTGGTCTTGGTTTTGAGAAGTGAGAGGGATTAAATCTGGCCACCTCTATTTTTCTTTGTCTTTCTTCTCTTCTTCGTTTTTCGGTTCGGTCTCATCCTTTCCTTAGTCTTGTCAGTTTTCGAAGCTTAAAGAAAATATTAAGTTTATTTTGATCTACCCGTTTTTTTTTCGGAAACTGAAATTAGGCCTTGCTTAATCATAGTTTTGGTTGGCTTTCAGATTTCTTTTCACTGTTTTTTTTTTCAATCGACGTGGAAGTTTTATCTTATTTCGAAACCTTCCTCATCTTTATTCTATTTCGTAACAATTATTTTAGTTTTATCATGAAATATACCTACATACACATGGCTAAAATACGAGCTCAGTCACTGTCATGGTATATTGGTGCGGCGTTGTATGTTGCGTCGTGTTTCGTACTGGTGACTGAGCAAGTCGAGGGAAAGCAGGGGAAGACAGGAACATTCAGGGAAGGAAAGGGAAGACAAGATGAAACAAGGGAACACAGGGAGGGGGACTAAAGGGGAAGGCAAGGATAGGAAGGCAATGAACATGAATAAAGGGAGTCAAGGAAAGGGAAGGCAAGGTATTCAAAATTAAAGATTATACTATTTGCCTTGAATTTCAGTTAAAACATTTCAAAACTTCAATTGTTAGGCAAGGCAAGGTAAATCAAGGAAAAATAGGGAAGAGAAGGTACGGGAAAGCAAGGAAATAAGATGCTGATAATGGTAATAGACCGAGCAAGGGACTTCAGATTTGAGCAGCATGCTTTCCCTTGAGTTTCGTTAGACAAGGTAAGGGAGGCGGGGGGAGGGAGGTGAGGGGAGGCAGGGCAAGTGACAGCATGGCAGGGCAAGGAAGGGGTCGTTGGTGCCGGTGGTCGCCCTGCTAAGCCTTGTTGTCCTGTAGCCGCCGCTGACGAGCCACAAAAGAGCCGAGGAAGGAAAAAACACGGCTGGCCAAAGGGTGTTTTTTCTCCTTTCGCCAACCGAGACGCGAGTAAAAAATAATCTTCCTGAATTCTTGATATTGGCAGAGAGAGAGAGAGAGAGAGAGAGAGAGAGAGAGAGAGAGAGAGAGAGAGAGAGAGAGAGAGAGAGAGAGAGAGAGAGAGAGAGAGAGAGAGAGAGAGAGAGAGAGAGAGAGAGAGGGGGGGGGGGGGGGTTAAGAACTGTCGATAAGGGAGATAAAGGAAAGAAGGAGTGAAGGAAGCAAAAAGAAAACAAGTAAAAGAAAATTGAAGGAGGCAAATGCAGGATACCGAGAGAGAGAGAGAGATGAAAAAAATAGGTGAAGTAAAAAATGATATAAGTGGGAGATTTTCGTTTTTGCCGCCAAGAGAGGACTTGTAAAAATGGGGTTTCTTGAAAGTGTACAATATTATGTCCTTCCAGTGGCCGCTTTTTTCTGGAATATATTTTTTTCTTTGTATGAGTTTTTATATTTTTTTTTTCTCTTCTTTAAAAGGAATGTGTGGATGAGGGGCAGAAAGAACTTGACGTATAATTTGGGAAGTTTATTTTTTCCTTTAGCTGTTAGTTCATTGTTGGGAAAAGAGGGAGGAAAAGGAGAGGAGGGAGAGGGTTTAGGAAAGAGAAATAATGGAAAAGACTGAGAAGAGGAGAGATGGTAGGAAAGATGAAAAAAGAAAAAGTATGTGAAGAGAGCAAAGGAGAGATGAGAAGAGATGGTTATAAAAGAGGAAAATTGGAAAAGAGAGGAGAGGAAAGGAGAGATGAGAAGAGATGGTTAGAAAAGAGGAAAATTGGAAAAGAGAGGAGAGGAGACGAGAAATGAGAAGAGATGGTATGAAAGAGGAAAAATGGAAAAAGAGAAGAGGCATAGAGAGATAGAAATACATGATAGGAAAGAGGAAAAATGAAAGAGTGAGAAGAGGAGAGGAGAGAAGAAATGGTAGGTGTGAGAAGAGAGGAAAGGTGAAATGAGAAGAAATGGTATGAAAGAGGAATAATGGAAAAGCGTGAGGGGAGAGGAAATGAGAGATGAGATGAGGAGATGAGGAACAGGTTGCGAGATATTCTGACCTTCCCACATTTTTTCATAAGGGAAGGAAAAGGTGGTGAAATTTGCTACAGGTTCTCCTTCTCCTTTTCTCTCCATCTTTCCCTCCCTCCCTTCCTCCCTTCTTACTTCCCTTCCTCCCTCTCTCTCCTTAGCTTCCTCTCTTCCTCCCTCCCTACCTTCCTCTTTCCCTCCTCCCTCCTTTCTGGGTTGGGCAAAGGGACACACACACACACACACACACACACACACACACTGGTCGCGCGCCGTCCCTTCGCTTTACCCTGAGTCAGACACCCTTTTTGCTTCCCTCCATCCCTCTTCTCCTCCTCCACTACCTCTTTTCTCCTCCTCCTGTTACTCTTCTGCCTCATCTTCCTCCTCCTTTTACTCTTCGGCCTCATCTTCCTCCTCCTGTTGCTCCTCCTCCTCCTCGTCTTTCACCTCCGCAACTATATTTGCTTGGGTTCTAAATACCTAAGGACGTAGTAGAAAAATGGGTAAGGAGTTTAGTGATGCAATTTTGAGAGCCTGAGACTGCAGTGGAGGCGTTCAGAGAGAGAGAGAGAGAGAGAGAGAGAGACAGACGGTGACGCATGCGCAGTAGCCGTAGCAGCACGTGTCCACGGCGGCGGCGCACTTTACGGGAGCCTATTCACTCTGTCAGCCCCACATCTTACGCCATTTATTACGCATTCTTACGCGCTCCTTGTCGGCTGGTCAGAGGAGATCGCTCGCGGCTCTCGCTAGCGCCGAGGGTCCCGACGATGCCTCTCGCGCGAACCTTTTTGGAACCCCACAAAGGCACGGCCAGATTCTTGGAGCTTGCTCAGAGTCGGCCAAAGGAAACCTGACGGGGCTCGCCATAAAGGAAAGGGAGACGGAGGAGGGATGAAAAGAAAGGCGGGGACAAAGGTGGATGAAAAGCAGCAGCAGAAGTCGCGGCAGGAGGCTTGGGGGAAACACCTGGCGGCGCCCATGCCTCTCCTATACCCCTGTACCCTCCTCCTCCTCCTCCTCCTCCTCCTCCTCCTTGCTTATGCCTTCTTGTGCCCTCTTCCTCTTCCTCCTCTGCCTTCTCCTCCTCCTCTACCTTCTCTTCCTTCTCCTTCTATGTCCTTACCCATGCTCTCTCTCACCCTCCTCCTTTTATTCCTCTTCCTTCCCTTCCTATGTCCTTACCCATGCCTTCTTGCGCCCTCCTTTAATTCCTCCTCCTTATTTCCCTTCTCCTCCTCATCCTTCAATGCCCCTTCCCTTCCCCTTCAATGCCCCTTCCATGCCCCTTCCATGCCCCTGCCTTTCCCCTTCCTATCCTTTTCCCATCCATCTACTATATCCTCCTTGATTTTTACTCATGTCTTTTTTCCTCGTCGTCCTCCCTCTCTTCATTCGTGTTTCCCTTCTCCTCTCATGCCCCTGCCCTTCTCCTTGCCTCCTCCCATCCTCCTCTCCCCATCCTTGCATTCTCGTAGGTTTTCTCATTCACGTCTTTCTCTTTGTTTCTCCTTCTATTCCTCCCTTCCTTGATTTCTTCTGAACACTCTTTCCTCGTCCTGTGTATTCTCTCTCTCTCTTCCTCCTTCGCTGCTTGCTCCTTATTTTCTTTTTCTCTCCTCTTCAGCCTCTCCTTTACCTCTTCTTTCCATCGTTCATTTGCCTACTCCCGCACCTTTCTCCTCTTTCCTCCTCTTACCCTCAAGCTTCAACTTCCCCCTTGCCTCCCTTCCTCCTTTTCCTCTTCCCTCCTCCATGGTGCTTTCTGCTTCTGCCCGTTTCCTGTTTTCCTTCTCAACCCTTTGTCTACTCTTCCCTAAAGCTACCTCTCATACCTAACCCCCTTGCTAACCTCTTTTGAACCATGTCTCGGCACCTCCTACTGCTATTGACTGCTTACTCTGCATGCAACTAAGCCATCGAGTTGCTCTTCAATAACTTGCAAGGGTGATCGTTCATTGTCCTTGTACCCTGAGATATCGTAAACGTTCCAACTTTATATAGTGTCGATCCATGGGCAATTCAGGCTGATTGTCGGAAGCTTCCACCCTGCACCCCAACTATTTTTCAAAGCCCCCAAAAAAGATCAGTCGGGTTTAATGCGTGTTTTTTTTTAAGATTCACGCTGCAGAAGAAGAGTCAAACTAACACCAGGGTCATAAAACTACTCCAGGAAATGCCCACAACGCCTACGAAAGCTTGTCAAATGTGTGTTCTTGGGCGTGGATATGCTTATGAATAATGGCCCTCTGTCTCTTCTGTTCCGTGTATATTAGATGCATCAATGTCTCGGTCTGCGCCTAGTTCCCAGGTCTTATGTTTATTCTCATTGTTGAAAACGGAGGTGTGTGTCCCGCGGAGTAGGCGAAGAGGCGAGTTGCTAGGCGATGAAGAGAGAGAGGAGGTGATGTGGGGAGAGAGAGGCTGTGAGGAGAAAGACGAAGTGATGCTAGGTAGATAAGAGATGCTGGGGAGAGATATGAAGCGTTGATAATGAAATAGGACGTGGGGAAAAAATATGAAAGGGCCGGGAGTTAGAAGAAGCGGCAGAGAGAGATATTTAAACCGATGATAAAAGGAATAATGTTATATCGAGTGAATTGACGTGGTGACGGAAGCAAAGAGGTGACGGAGAGAGAAATGAAGTAGAAGAGAAATAACAAGAGGTGAAACAGTGAATAACGAAATGAAAAGGAGGAAAAGGAGAGAGATGAAATGGAAAGAAAATGTGGCTTGGCGAGAGAAGAGAATAGGTGGCGGAAAGACAAATGAACCAGGAAAGAGAAACAGAAGGAGCTGAACCATTAAATAGCGCAACGAAAAGGAGGAAAAGGAGAGAGATGAAATGGAAAGGAGAGGTGACGTGCATGGTGAGGGAAGGGAATAGTTGACGGAGAGAGAAATGAAGTGGGAGAGAGAAACAGGAAGAGGTGAAACAGTGAATAAATAAACAAAAAGGAGGAAAAGGAGAGAGAAAGATGGGAAAAGAGTGATAGATGGTTCGCAGGGAAAGGAAGGAGGGGGGGGGGGAGATAGGAAGTATATCTCCTACACGTTCACGCTCGTAACTTCATAACGTGCGCACCATTTAGGAGAACGAGATGAGGGGTTAGAGAAGCCAGGCACAGGGAGGCAACACTTACAGCTGGGCACGCAAACCGGTACACCAAGCCTCCCCTGCAAGTGCCCTTCAAGTATAAGAGTCCCCGGGGCGCGCCGAGGGGGACCAACATAACCTGCTTTACATCACGTTACTCGCCCCTGCCCAGGAAATACGTGGACTTGTGAGTCGATCTGTGCATATGAGGTCCAAATCAAACTCTTCAAAGGCTTGTTCCATCTATCTAATAAGGCTCTCGCAGAAGTTGTCGGGGTTTCCATGGGTGGTTTCATGACCCTGACGAGAAAACACTCACGACCGCCCGACATACATCGTAGATTCTCTCTGGCCTTGATAAACGTTCGTAACAAAAACCCCAAACGTTTCATAATACGATGGTGAATGTGATTGAGTTTGAGTAACTATAAGTCAAATTCGTTTAAAGTTTTTGGGATCTTTTTTTTTTTTACATTTAAGCACTTGTTTAATGATATTTAAGCCTCATGTTTTGGGGATTAATTGCCAAATATGGTTTAATCTTTTTGACTAATGAATGTATCGACATTTTCCAGTTTCGTACGATTTATGTTTAGTTATACTTTTCGTTGATGATAAACCACGTACAAAAGTATATTGCATGAACCGAGAATTTCATGTTATCCTGCAACGTTTCCATTCCTGTTCGTGATGGCGACGCCAGGTGTAGTTGGTCGTGGGGAAGTGGGGGGAAGGTGGTGGCGATGAAAGTGGTGGTGGCGATGGCAGTGGTTGCGGTGGGGGGGGGAGGGGGGGGGGGGGGAAGACGTAGTGGTGGTGATGGTGTCGACTCACCGGGTTGAGTAAGGTGTTGACTGACTCACCTATTGATTCCCTCCTCCATGACTCATCGACCCTTTCACGTCTTGGTTGCTCTGTGAAAAGTTCCGTTCGTGTGTGAATTATGACGCCATTCATGAGTAAGCTCGTTTTTAGTTGAAACCTATATATTTTCCTGATCATAGTTATCTCCTGTGCCGACTTTCGACACCTGCGCTAACCTTTGACCCCTTTTAACCCCTGCACCCACTCTCCATATTGTTTTGTAATTTTTTTTAAGTATGTCAAACTACAATCAGTAGCAAAGCCAATGATATGTAATTTATAAGGATGAAAATATTTGGTGTGAATGAAAATTGATTAAAAAAACAATGTGATTCGGAACGTGGAAAGACGTCTTGAGCTGGGCAGAAGGGTTAAGGATGCAAATACGAGTAGTCAACGAAAAAAAAAGGACTTGAAATGTAGGAGCGACGGGTCACCAGGAAGATTGACTACGGGAAAGCGAATTGGGAGAGTGGGAGGAGGATTAGGAGGAGGAGGAAGGGGATGTTAGAAGAGGAGGAGGAAGAGGAGGAGGAGGCTAAAGTATGAGATGAAAGAATAGTGGCTCAGATGAAGAGGTGTTGAGAGTAGGGGTGGGAACGAACGTGTGTGTGTGTGTGTGTGTGTGTGTGTGTGTGTGTGTGTGTGTGTGTGTGTGTGTGTGTGTGTGTGTGTGTGTGTGTATCTCGTATCTAGAACCATTTCATTATTTTGATTTATAGAATTTGAATGTGCATGTTATTAGCTATTACCACACAAAGAATTCCTTTTTCCTTCCTTCCTTCCTTCCTTTCTTCTGTCCTTCCTCTCTTCTTTCTTTCATCCTTTCAAGCACCGCCTCAACATCAGCACCACACACCAAGGTCACACACTCCCTCGACAGCTTATAACTCCCTCAAGAGGCAGCATCTGTGTAACTAACCTTCCTTACCCTCCTTCCCTTTCCTTCAGGTAGGGAGTGCCGGGCAGGGAGGAGGCGGCAGGGGGCATCTGGGGGGGTTGGGAAGCATTGTGAGGCCGGCGAGCCCCTCCACCACCCACACAACACACTTAATAAACACGGATTCGAGGGTAATGAAGCAGAAGTAAGAGGCCTTGTCCCGCTGCCTTCAGGACGCGCTCTACGGGGTACCTCAGGGCCGCCTCTTGTCTCCCTCGGTGTTCTGGAAGTGGGCGTTGGCGAGGACTGTTATACCACCTGCCTCAGGCCACCACAACCCTCAACCACAACCACCTCTTGCCTCACCACCTACTACCACACTACTACGATAACGCCATTGTCACCACTGCCGTTACCACCACCACCACCTTGTGCCTCCACCACCTCTACTGCTAGCAACTACGATACTATCACCTGCCTCAATCCAGCTCCATCATAACCGCCCCTGCCTCCACCACCTCCACTACTAGTAACTGCTACAACTGTGCCTCAACCACAACTGCTACCACCACCTAGCCATCCACCACCTACAATATTAGCAACAACTGTGACCGTACCACCTCCACCACTACCACCACCACCAGCACTTCCACCTTCACCAAGAAGCACCCAACGTTAATTTTGGTGAGTACATATTTCGGGTTTCGTAATATTGCATCTCTTCATTCGTATTTAAAAGCCGAGCAAAAGGTGAGATGACGCTGGTTTATAAATTAGGGATGAACGTAAAGGGAAAGAATTGTATTTATCGAAGTGGATCCATAAATCATAACACGGTTGAGGGAAGAAGGAGCCGTAAATAAATAAAGAAGGTTCATGGAGGTGATACAGAAGACCGAAAACTGGTATTGGAGAGAGAGAGAGAGAGAGAGAGAGAGAGAGAGAGAGAGAGAGAGAGAGAGAGAGAGAGAGAGAGAGAGAGAGAGAGAGAGAGAGAGAGAGAGAGAGAGAGAGAGAGAGAGAGCAGGTAGGGAGAGGGGACAGACAGGCCAGGTGCTGTATTGCCTCTCTGGGAAGCTAACTGGTGGCCCGTCTGGGGAGGAGGAGAGCGGACAAAGGTGCAGGAGGGCCAGGGAAGGACGAGGAGGAAAATGGTGAGGAAAAAGTGGACGCGAGGTGGAGGCGAAGAGGAGCCACTGGAAGGACGAGGCGAGTATGGGTCAGGGAGATTAGGGTCCGGGAACACACACATGCATACACACACCTTCTGGTCCTCCGCGGTCACTCTGTAAAATGGAGATGGAAATAAGATAGTTGCCCCCTTAAATTGCGCATGAAAAAACGTGCTGAGAGCTTGAAGGAAGGAAGGAAGAAAGGGAGGAAGGGAGGGAGGGACGAGGGAGAGTATGAGGGAGGAAAGGAAGGAAGGAAGGAAGGAAGGAAGGAAGGAAGGAAGGAAGGAAGGATGGAAGGATGGAAGGAAGGAAGGAAGGAAGGAAATACGGAGGGAGGAAGGAAGGAAGGAAGGAAGGAAGAAATGAAGGAAGGAAGGATGGAAGGAAATACGGAGGGAGGAAGGAAGGAAGGAAGAAATGAAGGAAGGAAGGAAGGAAGGAAGGAAAGAGGGAGGAAGGAAGGAAGGAAGGAAGGGGGAAGAAATGAAGGAGGGAAGGAAGGAAAGGAGACAGGAGGGAGGAAGAAAGGAAGGCAGGGTCTGATCTTTGAGGGGTCGACATTCATGCAGGAAGTAACTGCGGTAAAACGACATTCCACAACCGGTATGATGACTGATTTCGAGTAAGGAGGAAAATAATCCTTTGTATCAGGAACTTAACATAACAAAGAAGGGAAAAAAAAGACCGAATGTTAAAGACCACGCTGATAATTCAACGCATTACTTGTTCACTTTTGAATCTAATACTCCTTTCCTTGTAGTGATGGAATACTAAGAAACTATTGAATATGTATCGCAGACATATTCTAAATGGGCGATCCTTATTAATGACTTATTATTTGACTTTCGAAGGTAATATTATTTCCACTTTAATACGTAGTAGACCAGTAAGATATCTGAAGGAAAATATTGGAACCAAACAGACCTTACAAAAAGAAAAGGCGAAGGCTGAGGTAGACGATCGTTCACCAAATGGATAAAAAGGGGAACAAATGAAAAGAAATTTGGGTATCCGTGGAGTTATGCAGAACATTAGCCCTGCTACCGAAGACAACAGAATCATAATCTCATAAAGGCATTCAGGAAACATAGACATTTGATAAGGCAATAAGGCAGTTCATCAAGTCGCAACGTGCACTGAATATAAAGAGAGGAAAGGGAAAAAGCAGGACTATATTTAAGGAAGAAGATACTCAGGAACAATGTACGATATTGTAGAGTTATATTAAAAGAGAGAGAAGAGGTTCATTAGAGAAAGAACACATATAATCAAGAAATAAAAAAAATATAAAAAGAAGGAAATTGATGGAACTGAGAGGAAGGGAGGAGTGAAAATATGTAAGAGAAGATGATTAGGGGGAAGAGGAGTAGGAATAAGATATGGAGAAAGAGTATAAAAATGAATGAAGAGAAGAGGATTAGACCAGGAGGAAAAGGATGGTGCTTGGTAAACAGAAGTGGAGAAAGGATGCAGGATATCGAGTAGCGGTAGGAGAAAAAGGAGAAGGAATAAAAAAAAGTACGTATAGAGGTAAATGGAAGAGAAGGGAGTGGAGAAAAGGAGAAAAGAACGAAACCAAAAAGGAGAAAATGAAGAAAACATGCATTATATCGAGTAGGAAGAAAGAAGAAAGAGAATAGAATAAAAAAATAGTAAAAAAATAGAATAGAAAAATAGAAAAATAACCGAATATATAGGGGTGAAGGGAAGAAGAGGATTAGGAGGAAAAGGATGAAACTGGGAAGGAGGAAGAGGAGAAAAGGTGCGATAAGGTGAAATGATAACAATAGAATCTGACCTGCGCGGCACAATGACAACTCGACACAAAGTCTGCGGCGAGGAAGGTTATGCGGGCAGGGAGGAGGAAGAGAAGGAGGAGGAGGAGGAGGAGGAGGAGGAGGGAGAGGAAGAGAACAAGGAGGCAGAAGAGTGGGAACAGGAGGAAGGGGAGGAGGTGAACGGAGGGAAAGGCGGTGCAGAAAAAGTGTTAGGAGAAGCAAGAAGAGGAAGAGAACGAGGAAAGGAAGAGGAGGGAAAAAGAGAGAAAAGAAGAGGAATAGGAGAAGGAAAAGAAAAAAAGAGGAGTGGAGAGGGTAGAAGAGGAAAAAGAATGATAGGAGTAAAAGAAGACTATAAATGATGTAAATAAAGAGGATGGAGATATAAAAAAAATATATAAGTATGAAGCTGAAGACGAAATTTTACCACAGTATATATATTTGAAAGTAAAATAATTATCCCAAAGCTTAAAAATAGAGTAAACCAAAAAGTCAAGATTACGAAAAAAAAACTAATAACATAACCGGAAAATAATCCTTTTACACGTTCAAAAATTTTATCACAAGAGAATAAAACTCGTGTGGGCTCGCCTAAAACTTGCTCAAAAATAGCTTGTAATCGCTAACGTGCTGCCTTGTGCACACCGAGGCAAAGGTTGTTGCTCTCAACCTTGTTCAGGTCTGCACACTTCCCTTGTTCAGTTGTTCTAATATTGTTCTTCACATATGTTCTCCTCACCTAAGCGTTTTATGTTAATTCGTTTCTGGATTTCGACGCCTCTTCCTCCTCCTCTTCCTCCTCCTACTCCCCATCCTCTTCCTCCTCCTCCTCCTCCTCCTCCTCCTCCTCCTCCTCCTCCACCCACGCCTTCACCCCCTGCTGAGGCTTCTTCTCCTTGAGGCCGGAAAAGAGACCTTCAGCTTGCGTTAAATGGCCGTCCTGACCCTTCGCCTTTCTTCTCTTTCTTCCCTCAACGTCTAATTTTACGTTTGCAGTGAAAGGAACCCCCACCGGAAGGGGCTGTATACTACTGTGTGTGTGTGTGTGTGTGTGTGTGTGTGTGTGTGTGTGTGTGTGTGTGTGTGTGTGTGTGTGTGTGTGTGTGTGTGTGTGTGTGTGTGTGTGTGTGTGTGTGTGTGTGTGTGTGTGTGTGTGTGTGTGTGTGTGTGTGTGTGTGTCTGTGTGTGTGTGTGTGTGTGTGTGTGTGTGTGTGTGTGTGTGTGTGTGTGTGTGTGTTGGGGTTCGTTCTCGTCTATAATTTGATTTTTCGAATTCTAACTGGTTCCGAGTTTTCTTTTATACTCTCTCTCTCTCTCTCTCTCTCTCTCTCTCTCTCTCTCTCTCTCTCTCTCTCTCTCTCTCTCTCTCTCTCTCTCTCTCTCTCTCTCTTTATCCAGAATCATCATCGTCCGCCTTCCTCTTTGGGCTGTTAACACTACCCTTATCACACTCCCTCGCTCCCTCAGCCCCTCTCCTCTCCCCTTCGTCCTCGCTCACTCGTCTCCCCTTCGTTCTCGTCTCCCTCTCTCGTGATGATGACAGGCACCATATGAGGCCAACGCTCCCCTCGCCGAGAGTCACGTGACCTACCCAGACTCCCCTCGCAGACTTGTTTACTTAAGACCTGATCAGATTTGTGTCACACTCATGCCTTCATCTCACCCGCAGCTCTCCCAGCATCCCCCCCCTCAGCATCCCCCCTCGCAACATCCCCTTTCCCCCCCCCCATCACCCCCAAATCCCTCACTATACCCTTGTGTGAATATGCTTGTGGGAGAGATGTTATGAAATAGAGGGCCTGAAGAGTAAAGGTGGGAGGGTGAAATAAGCTGTTTATAGAAGTTTTAAGGAGGATATTGGTGATCCACTGTAGGCTGGTGGCTAATTGGATCGATTGGTAAGGTAGATCTTTGGCCGTGTAGGGAGGGAAGAGAGATAGGGAGAGAGAGATAGGAGGGGAGAATGGAAGTACACAGGAAGTAGGGTTTAGGGGATTAGGTAACTGCCAAATGTGTCTGCGTGCGGCGACTCCCAAAGATGAACTACGACTGGGTGACTGAAGCTGGCGTGGCGAATATAGCTGCCCAAACAAGTAGATGGGCAACCAAACATCAAAATTAAACGATAAAGAAAATATCCAGCAGGTGTTTGTTGTAGACGAAGGAGAAACAAAACCCAATATTAAGCGATTACTTTGAGACGGAAACCAAGACAGCAGGGTGGCTGCTTGCGAAAGAAGGATAATAAGAGAAGAGAACGGTATGATATGGAGAGATGAGATGACGTCGAGAGACAAAGAGAGAACCTATAACTTAACAAGAGTAACCAATCAACGGATATTATGAAACTGAGACGAGGGAAGAACGGCGGTTGGGTGCGGGAGACGGATATTGAGACGCGGAGACAGGGAGACATGAGATGAGGGATGGAGAGAGGGAGAAGGAAAGGGAGAATGAAAAAAGAGAAAGAAAATCAGGGAGGAAGAGATTTCAGGAATATTTATCAAACGAAGGTAAATAAAACAAAACAAGTGATAGGAGGACATAGATATTAAAGGAATGGAGAGAGTGAGACAGGTAGATGAGATGAGGGATCGAGAGAGAGAGAGAGAGAGAGAGAGAGAGAGAGAGAGAGAGAGAGAGAGAGAGAGAGAGAGAGAGAGAGAGAAAAGGAAATCGCGGAGGGAGAGAGTTTAAAAATAATTATTAGAGAACAAAACTGGTGATAACAGGACACAGATATTGAGATAGGGAGAAACTGAGGCTGGGAGAGATGAGATGAGGGAGCGAGGAAAAGGGAAAGAGAATGGAAGAGGAAAGTAGGAAGGGAGAGAGCGAGGGAGAGAGAGATGAAGGTGCGCCGATAGGAGAGGAGTGTGGGAGGCTGGGGATGTGTGGTTCCCAGGACACAGACAATAGTGGGTCACCAAGAGGCTGGGGGGCCGGGCGGAGGAAGAGGGGGAAGAGGGCGAGGTGTGAGGGGAAGGTGGTGGCGGTAGCGTGGTGGTGGCGGTGTGAAGGATGAAGGACAGGACTCAGGAGGGCGTGGAGTGGTTAATGGGTGACAAGGAGTGAAGGAAGGAAGGTAGGAAAGGAAGGATGCAAATGAGAAGGAGAGAGGGAAGGAAGCCGGGAGAAAAAAGGGAAATAAGATCACGGTTAAGGATGCAGATAAAAACAATGGTGGAGAGAGAGAGAGAGAGAGCTAATCAATGAGTACATACATTACACCAGTGAGAAAGTCTCCCTCCTCCTTCTCCCTCACGCGTGCACCTCTCCCTCCCTCTCCCTCCCTCTCCCTCTCTCCCTCTTTCTCTCTCCTTCCTTCACCCCTCATGCACACATTGTAAGGTGACCCCAATTAAACATTTCTGATATGAGTGGAAAAAAATAATAGCACTCAATTTGATGGATGGCTGTTGGTGTGTGTGTGTGTGTGTGTGTGTTTGGAGCAGGAAAGTTGTATATCCAGTTCTCTTGCGCTTGCTCTCTCTCTCTCTCTCTCTCTCTCTCTCTCTCTCTCCAAATCATACATCTAAGTAGGTAAAATCTAACTTTTTCATAATTGTGATCAGTATTATTATTATTATTATTATTATTATTATTATTATTATTATTATTATTATTATTATTATTATTATTATTATTATTATTATTATTATTATTATTATTATTATTATTATTATTATTATTATCATTATCATTATCATTATCATTATCATTATTATTATTATCATTATCATTATCATTATCATTATCATTATTATTATTATCATTATCATATTATTATATTATATTATATTATATTATTTTATTTTATATTATTATTATGATTATCATTATCATTATCATTATAATTATTATTATTATTATTATTATTATTATTATTATTATTATTATTATCATTATTATCATTATTTTCATTATTATTATTATTATTATTATTATTATTATTATTATTATTATTATTATTATTATTATTATTATTATTATTATTATTATTATCATTATTTTCATTATTATTATTATTATTATTATTATTATTATTATTATTATTATTATTATTATTATTATTATTATTATTATTATTATTATTATTATTATTATTATTATCATCATCATTATCATCATTAGTATCATTATTATCATTATTATCATTATTATCATTATTATCATTATTATTATTATTATTATTATTATTATTATTATTATTATTATTATTATTATTATTATTATTATTATTATTATTATTATTATTATTATTATTATTATTATTATTATTATTATTATTATTATTTTATTATTATTATTATTATTATTATTATTATTATTATTATTATTATTATTATTATTATTATTATTATTATTATTATTATTATTATTATTATTATTATTATCATCATTATCATTAATATCATTATTATTATTATTATTTTCATTATTATTATTATTATTATTATTATTATTATTATTATTATTATTATTATTATTATTATTATTATTATTATTATTATTATTATTATTATTATTATTATTATTATTATTATTATTATTATTATTATTATTATTATTATTATTATTATTATTATTATTATTATTATTATTATCATTATTATTATCATCATCATCATCATCATCATCATCATCATTATCATTATTATTATTATTATTATTATTATTATTATTATTATTATTATTATTATTATTATTATTATTATTATTATTATTATTATTATTATTATTATTATTATTATTATTATTATTATTATTATTATTATTATTATTATTATTATTATTATTAACATTATTATTATTATTATTATTATTATTCACCATTACCGCCATTACCATCATCATGATCATCACCACCACCGCTACTATCATGCATGCCATTTCTCACCATCAACATCATTATTCATGAGAAAGAACACCCTTACGTTAGCCTCAGGTCACTCGGACAATGGTGAGGGAGGGAGACTCAGGCAGGACAGGAGGGAGGCGGGAAGGAGTTAGGGTAGGGCCGGAGGGAAGGGCTGAGGGGGAGTATCACGGCGAACTGAAATCGATATGCCTGTGAGTGTGGGAACAGGAGTAGGGTGCTGCTGGCTTGGTATGTGGGGCGTGGGAATGCCGGCCGGGGTGTAACGGGTATGCTGGTGTGCCGGGTGTGATGTGTGCTGGTGTGATGCTGGAAGGGGGTGAAGGAGAAGGAGACGGAGAGGAAGGTGGGTATGGTGGTGTGTCGGGTATTGGTGGTTTGTGTCGGTATAGATTGGGGTGGATGAGAAGAAGGTTGTGTGTGTTTTGGGGGGTAAGGTTGTGGTGTGTGGTGGTGTGTGTTTGTGGTGAGAGTCAGGAGAGATGTGTGTGCGTGTGTGTCTGTTCTTTGGTATTGGTAGTGATGTTAATTAATGGAAGAGATTGATGGTGCGTGAATATGGTGCGATGGTGCAAGAAATATGAATAAGGTTTGTGGTATGAGGTATGGAAGTGTAGTGAGGTATGAATTTCTGGTGTATGCATGAAGAAATTGGAAGTGTGGAGACGAGGACAATCTTAGTGTGTGTCCGTGTGTGTGTGTGTGTGTGTGTGTGTGTGTGTGTGTGTGTGTGTGTGTGTGTGTGTGTGTGTGTGTAAGTGCTGGACTCAACGGGTGTGTCAGTGGGGAGTGTGTTTTTGTAGTGGGGAGTGAAGTGTCGCTTGGGGCTGAAGTGCGGTCGTTTAGGGGCAAGCGAAGGGGGTGAAGTGACGCCTGAAGGAGAGGAGAAGGGTCAGTGACGGAAGGTCGAAGGGTAAGAGGCATGAGGGGATTGAGGGAAGAGGCGAAGAGGCAAGTTGAGGGAGAGGAAAACGATGACTGAGAACCGATAAGATTGAGCACAGAGTTAAAATAAGTGTGGTGACTGAGCAAGGAATTTTATCATGGTATATAGATTCCAAGGACATATTGAAGAACGGGATGCTTGAGGGAGAGTAAAACGGTGACTAAGGACCGATAAGATTGAGGGTAGATGAGGAAAGAGAATTGAATAGAAGGACAATGATTGAGCTTAGGATTAAACCGTGGTATAGATTCTAAGGACATACTGAAAAAGGAAATGTAGGATGCTTGAGTGAGAGTGAAACTGTGACATTGGAACGCTAAGGGTAATGCTGAAAGATGAATATGGAGAGTTGAACGAAAGGGGGAGGAATAAGAATTGCAGGATGATTAGGTTGTAAGGATATAAGGAAGAAATGAATGTAGGATATCTACTTAAGGAGAATACAACTGTGGCATAATAGGAGAGCTAGGATGAAGGGAGGTGAAAGAGAAAAGGACTGGGAGTTCTCTGTTTCTTCAGGAGTTTCAGAGGAAAGAGATGAAATATAGTTTGCTCGAAGATGAAGACTAGTATACATATATATTATAGAGGAAAGGGAAAAGAAGTAGTGGTAAGGATAGTGGATATGGGTGGCCTGGTAAATGTATGTGTCGTGGGCTGTCTGGAAGGGGAGCCCATCATATGATATGGAGATAGGAAAATGACGCAGAGGGAAATAGATGAAGGATGACGCGGCTGTGGGCAAGGAAATTAAACTACAGATAAGGAAATTAAAACGAAAGTCATTTATTGTTATAGAGGGAGGTAAAAGGGTAGAAGTGAAAGTTAAGAGAGAGGAGAATGTGTGACAAGGAATGAAGACTTAGTATAATGTTATAGATGACAGAAATATAAATACCTCAGGAAAAACAGAGCAGAGTGTTGAAACCTTATAAAATTCAATGGAGTTGGTGAACCTATTTACAAAGAAGAAAAGGGAAGGTGAAAAGGGGAGAGGTGAATGAGGATGTGGAAAGAGGGAAGAGGCGAATGAGGGGAGACAAAAGAGGGCACTTGGGCAGGTAGGTCTCGGTGGGCAGTGATTGGAGGGGCACACACAAACACACACACGCACACACACACCTAACAACCGAACATCTGTGTCACTTATTGGGGTATGGTGGTGAGAAACAGGGTGCAATGGGAGGGGGGCAGTGTTTGGTAGGGGGTGAAGGGGAGGCATCAGCAACAGGGTGGTGTACTTCGGGGGTGGAGGGGGGCAGGGTGGCGGGTGTGGGCACGCGCACCCATTGTCACCCGGCGGGCACGTGTCCTATTGAGCCCCTGTAACCGTCGAGCTTCCACCTGCCCGGACACCTGGCGGCTCCGGGGCACACTACACACACACACACACACACACACACACACACACACACACACACACACACACACACACACACACACACACACACACACACACACACACCGGTTGCTGCCCCCAAACCCACAAGACTACACCAGCTGCCCCCCTACACACACACACACACACACACACACACACACACACACCGGTTACTCCCCCCAAACCCACAAGACTACACCAGCTGCCCCCCTACACACACACACACACACACACACACACACACACACACACACACACACACACACACCGGTTGCTGCCCCCAAACCCACAAGACTACACCAGCTGCCCCCCTACACACACACACACACACACACATACACACACACACACACACCAGCTGCGTCATCACGGTCTGAGAGTAACGCTTACAACAACGCAGATTTAAGTGGGAGAAGAAGGCTAATAGGGAGATTGGGGGAGAGGGGAGAGTATGAGGAGGAGGAAGAGGAGGAGGAGGAGGAGGAGGAGGAGGAATACGGTATAGGCAATGGGGAGGAGGGAAGGAAGGGAGATGAGAGAGAGGGAGGATGTATGGATGTAGGGAGGGAGAAGGGAGATAGAAGGTGGGGAGAGGGAGAGGGAGATGATAGGGAGGGTTGCTATGCGGCAGTGATTTGAGGGTGAAATAATATCTGTTGCGAATGAGTTTCCAGGGAGATCTCGGTACTGAGGCTGTGTTATTGTCTGTTCCTGTACCATTATTGTTATCATTATCATCGCCACCAGTAGTAGTAGTAGTAGTAGTAGTAGTAGTAGTAGTAGTCAGTCCTGCGTTCGTCTTGTTACTAAATTATCCATGAATCAAGTAAAGAAGAATTTATTTGAAACGCAACTCAAGAAATCAATGGAAAAATAGAGTAAAACCAATAGGGACCATTTTTTTCAGTTTTCAGAGAGAGAGAGAGAGAGAGAGAGAGAGAGAGAGAGAGAGAGACTAATGGGAAGCAGGCAATAGGATAATTTTTTCCCCTGTGATTTTTCGATGAGTAATTAGAAGGGAGGGGAAAAGAGGGTGAATAGAGGCAGGTGATGGGAGAGAGAGAGAGAGAGAGAGAGAGAGAGAGAGAGAGAGAGAGAGAGAGAGAGAGAATGCCCACTTGACTGAGAGAACTACCCCAGGAGCTCAATCGATTCGTTGGAGAGAGAGAGAGAGAGAGAGAGAGAGAGAGAGAGAGAGACCAAACAACAAAGAATGGTGGAGTCTTTGGAACCTGCTCTCTCTCTCTCTCTCTCTCTCTCTCTCTCTCGCTCGCTCTCCTGTAACGGGTATGTGAATGGATCGAGGCGTCGGGAGTCGATGATCCGTACCCCTCAAATGTTCGGGAGACACTGAGGCTGCTGAAGGGTGGAAGGTAAATATATAAAGAAGGTCGTGAAGGGAGTTGCGAGGGGACCGGTAAGGGGGCTGTTGTGAGGCGTAGAGGTCCCCGGGGCAATGTTGTTGAGTGTTGGACATGGTTACTGGCCACGGGAGAGCGAGAGAGAGAGAGAGAGAGAGAGAGAGAGAGAGAGAGAGAGAGAGAGAGAGAGAGAGAGAGGGAGGGGGGGGGGCCGCAGCTTTTTGTTTCGGAGCGTAACGTGAAATTATAATCCTTCTTTAGAATGTGCATGAAATTGAAAATGCTTTGCGCCCTTTATACTCTCCGCTGTCTTTTATTATAGACACTTGTTGCTGTCTTCAATGTTTATTAGATTCTCCCACTCATTTCACTCCTCTCCTTTCAACTACACTTTTCTATTCCTCTCTTTTCCTCCTCTTCTTTCCTCCGCCTCGTTTTTACTCTCCTTTCTTTTTTCTCTGCCCAGTTTTCTTCCTTGGCCCTCCTCTGTCCTTTTCCTCTCCTCACCTCGCTTCTCTTATCGTCTTTTCTCCAATTTCTTTCCTCTTGCCTTTCCTCTCCGCTTCTCTTTGTCCCTCATGACTCTCCGTTCATCTCCTTTCCTCTCTTTTCCTCTTCGTTCTTCCATCTTCTCTCTCCACTTCCCCTTTCCGCACCTCTTATATCCTCTTTTCTCTAATTCTTCTCATCTCCTCTTCTTCCCTCACCTCTCCTCTCCACTCCGTTCCTCTCTACTCCTCTCCGTTCCTCTCCACTCCCCTCTTCTCCTCTCTACTCCTCTCCACTCCACTCCACTCCACTCCACTTCACTCCACTCCTTTCCGCTCCCCTCTTCTCACTACTCCTCTCTACTCCTCTCCTCTCTACTCCTCTCTTTTCTCTACTACTCTCTACTCCTCCCCTCTCCACTCCACTCCTCTCCGCTCCTCGTCCCCTCTCGGCCCCGCCTTGTTGTTGGTGCGTGTGACCCGACAGATGGGCGGACCAGTGGAGGGAGACTTGATCGCACATGCCGACGGATACAGCTCCCCACTGCTCACTCTCGCGCTCTCTCTCCCTTACCCCCGCCCCCCTAACACACACACACACACACACACACACACACACACACACACACACACACACACAATCACCCACAGAGTTTATTGTAAGTCGAGCACAAATTTGACCTCATTCATATAAGTAAAAAGAAAGTAAAGACTGTAGTTACCTTTGGTGTGAAAGAAGAAGTGACAGGTAATAATTAGGTGTCAAAGTAAAGTAGAAGGCACTGTAGGAAAGAGTAACGGCATAGATAGATGGAGTGTAGAAGGGATCCAAGCAAGGTAGGCTGACAAGGTGGAGGGTCACGGTGCCAAGGTATGATGGGTGTCAGGGAGGGGGCCAGTCAGGTAAGGGGAGAGGAATTACCTGCGTTCCTGTGGGGTCAGCGAGGTCACTAAGGATGTGTCTGGCACCAAAATGAGGGCGTCCAGGTGTGTCTGCTTCTCGACTCCGTGCCATGTGTGTGTGTGTGTGTGTGTGTGTGTGTGTGTGTGTGTGTGTGTGTGTGTGTGTGTGTGTGTGTGTGTGTGTGTGTATCGATTTGTTGTTCTTTCTGTCCGTCTGTCTGCTTTACTAATTGCCTCTGTCTGTCTGTCTTTCCGTCCGTCCGTTCGTCTGAAAAAGTCTAAGTTTAACGAACATTAATATAAACCTCTCAATTTTCTACGTCTAAATAGTTGTACATCATTACAACATTGGGCACAAGAACGTCAGAGTAATCTCACTTCATGGTTACGTTATTGTGTGTTTGTGTGTGTGTGTGTGTGTGTGTGTGTGTGTGTGTGTGTGTGTGTGTGTGTGTGTGTGTGTGTTGCGATGGGATGGGTAACTCGTCTCCCGGGGTGGGGGAGGGGGGATGAGGCGGACTTGGTGGCGTCACTCGGGTGGTACCATGTGTGACGGGGGGCCTAGAGGGAGGCGAGGGGGGCGGCAGCTGGGCCTTCCTCTTTCCCTCATTAACAAAGGCAGGTCAGCTCGTGCCCGCCTGCTGGCTGGGGCACGTGCTGTCTGTCTGTGTGTCTGTGTCTCCGTGTGTCTGACTCCTCTTCGTGGTGGTGTGGAGGCAATGGTCACAATACACGCAGGCATTTTTAATGGAGTTATGATTTTTCCCATTAAGTAGTTTTGTCAAGGGTCACAATGCCGCTTTATTTGCTGAGTTTAAAGCGGCAGGTGGCGGCTATGACTGCCCTGCTTGCGGATTTAAATCAGTGTTGGGCTGGAGGGTTCCTGGCGTGTATGGTGAAGGGGCAGAAGGGGAGGGAGGGGCAGAGGGCACGCGCAGCTGCCACGGGTCGCCACCTGCCCCAACGTTCAAATGTGGCGCCCCGCCCGAGCACGCGCAATCATTGGCCTAACTTGATGACGTCACTGTAAGTCGCCACGGCATTGGACAGCTTTATGACGTCATAGCGAAGCTGTCTTGCGATTGGCGGCGCGTGCAGCCTGGCGCGTGCCATGTGCACCCGAGGCTATATAAGGCCCCGAGACCGTGGCACGTGCGTAATAGTGCATCAATCTCGGCGCGGCGCCCCTGACAGAACTGCGGCACGCCCTTACTCGCTCCGCCGCCGCCATGACGACCGCCGGCAAGGAACACATCGCCCGGCCGCCCAAGAAGAGGCCCCTGGCACTCTTCAACTATCTGCTGGAGTCCTCCCGAGGTAAGCAGAGCATCTCTCATGTGTGTTGTTGGCATGACAAAGTGAGAGTGTGTCGCACAGCCAGCCGCGGCGTGTGTCGAAATAGTGTTGACGTTGTGTCTTTCTCAGGTGGCGAGGACGATGAGAACCTCCAGCCGGAGGACCTCAGCATGAAGAGCAGCAGGCGACCCTCCACGCCGCCGCCACGGCCTGCCACACCCTCCTTCCCCAGCCCCTCGCCCTCGCTAATGACTCCATCTCCCCTGCTCACCACCGCTCCTGCTGCACCGTCCCTCACGCCGCGCCGCCCCGCCGTCACCACTCTGCTGGGGCTCGTAGGCGGCGGCCTAGGGGTGGCCTCTGCCCTCCCTCACACCACCAGTATTACTCACGCTAGTGAGGGCAGCGGTAGGCCCTTCTATAGTAGCAGTAACAATGGCAGCAGCAACAGTAGTAATAGCAGCAGCGGAGTCATCACTAGTAGCAGTTACACCGGTAGCACTCTCAGTCCGGGCAGCGGCAGCGGCAGCAGCTTCATGAGCAGCGCTGGGCTACGCCTTATCAGTGAGGTGGCGGCAGCGTGCGGGCGGCCCACCGTGTTGAGGACGCCCGGGAGCTCCGCGGGCACCCACAGCAGCCCCTACGCCCCGCCCACACCCAGGGACCCGTTGCGACATGTGCTGCGGGAACGTGGTGTGGGCGTCCGTTCTTGGCCCTACCACCCATACCTCCCCTTGGGCGTGTACGGGCTGCCGTCACCACTCCAGGCTGTCCACACGCCCACTTCTGTCCGCAACGAGTCCGCCAGTCCCGCCTCACGCCCTCGGGGAGGGTCTGTGTCGCCGCCGGGGGAGGCGGGATCCAGCAGCAGCGAGAGCAGCCCTGAGGCCCAGCAGGACGGCCGGGGCCCACGCCTCACCTGCCCCGACTGTGGCCGCCGCTACGCTACCATGGCGGGCCTCGCCAAACATAGACAGTTCCATTGCCTCAAAGACGCCGGACGATCGTTCGCGTGCAAGCACTGCGACAAGGTGTACACGAGTCTGGGCGCCCTCAAGATGCACATCCGCACCCACACGCTGCCCTGCAAGTGCCAGCTGTGCGGCAAGGCCTTCTCGCGGCCCTGGCTGCTGCAGGGACACATCAGGACCCACACGGGGGAGAAGCCCTTCCAGTGCCCGCAGTGTGACCGCTGCTTCGCCGACCGCAGCAACCTGCGGGCCCACCTCCAGACACATACAGATGTCAAGAAGTACGCGTGCAGAACGTGTCCCAAAACCTTTTCACGCACGTCTCTCCTAGTGAAGCACGAGGACCACGGGTGCCCTGGCGTGCGCCCCGCCCGCCCCATGGCCCTGGCGCCCGCCGCCTCCCTTCCCATCTGACTTCGCTGACTGCAAATCTTCTAGAGATCGCTTTCAGTGCTCAAGACGCTCCAAGGAGCAGCAAGACCGGTAATCACAGCGAATGCTCAGCGAGTCACCGGTGCACGTGAGGCTCCAGCCACACACCTGTCTAGTCAAGCCACACCCACGCGGCCTCCCAGAGGCCACTGTCGGTCGGCAGCCTCAAAGGACACAATCTGGCAGCAAAGTTTATTAGATAAAGCGCCACCACGCAACGCCACACCTCTACTTTTCCGGTGATCAATATTTTTGTCAGATTCGGCCAAGAAACTGCCACACGCTCGCCAGGCCGGACTCAAAAGTCAAGTCTGAGCCGCGGCGCACAATGGCGGCTGGGAAACTGGCAAAGGTGTGCCTGTGTGAGCGTGGGGCGCGGCCAGGTGTGTCTTGGGAGGCTGACGACTCTCAACAGCTTTACCTGAGACCAGCAGCCACCGCGGGTCTCCCCAACGTACCTGCATACCACCAACCCCACCCATTGTCCTCCTGCCGGGGGGAGGCGGAGGACGGGAAGAAAGGAAGACCGGCGTGAGAGTCGAGGCTGAGAACGAAGGGAGAGGGTGAGAGCGAGGCGAGAAAACGTGAGAGGAAGGGTTGGGAATGTCGCGAGGAGGAATGAGAGGAAGGAGAGCGAGTGAATGAGGGAGAAATGCAAGGGTGTGAGTGAGGCTTGAACCGTAATGTATGATAATCCAATGTGTGTGCTTGAGAGAGAGAGAGAGAGAGAGAGAGAGAGAGAGAGAGAGAGAGAGAGAGAGAGAGAGAGATAACGCATTCCCCTCCTTCAGCACCCTCTCATGCCCCGCCTCCGCCTACCTCCGCCGGTCCTCCTCACTCCACGCCCTCCACTCGCCTCTCAGCGGAGTGACTGGGAGTGACTCAAGACAATACTCATCCAAAGCTTCATTATACTTGTCCAGCTGTCCTCATCCTTCCCTGTGTGTGTGTGTGTGTGTGTGTGTGTGTGTGTGTGTGTGTGTGTGTGTGTGTGTGTGTCTTCTTCGCCCATTCCTGTTTTGTTTCCCATTTTTCTTTTTCCCTTTCCTTGTGTCCCTTTATACATGTGTACTTTACCCCCTTTTCTTTATCATATACCCCATTCCTTTGCCCATTTATTTATCCTGTGTTCCTATTCCTTCCCCCTTTCCTCTTGTCCCATTCCCCATTGCCCCCCAACTTGCCCATTATAGTCTATCGTGTTACCCATTCCTCTGTGTCCTATCCTCTCCCTTGTCCCATTCCCTCTGCCCCTATACCTATGAGACCTCACCTGTGCTCTGTGCCTTGTGACTGACCCTCCCTTCGGTGCCCCTGGAGTCCTAGGAGAAGGGGCACACGAGGGTCGACGCCAATATAGTGCCAAGTAGATGTGCCTTCTTCAGAGACTGTCTTTCTGTGTTATAAGAGGCATATATGTGTTTCCTGAAGAATCTCACTATGTATGTACATTTTACGCGAAGGTATATTATATATTTTATACTTTTTTACACCAAATAAAACAGGAGGGAGTGAAGTGACTTGTGTTTCTTTTATGTCAATTATTTTCCTTGTGAACGTTATGGAAATGTGTGTCAGTGTGGGTGTAGGGGAGGGGTGCAAGGGGTGGATGTTGACTCAGTAAATAAAATGACGTTGACGTGTGTGGGGAGGTCAAAGTCTTGGGTTCTTCTTATGCCAAATGTGATGTGAAGTTTCATATTTCGGGCACATAAATATTCGCTCTTCTCTGGTTTGTTTCGTTATGTTCACTTTAAACGCATAGGAAAGCATAAAACAGCAGCATAGGAAAGCATAAAACATCAGCATAGGAAAGCATAAAACATCAGCATAGGAAAGCATAAAACATCATCATAGGAAAGCATAAAACATCAGCATAGGAAAGCATAAAACATCAGCATAGGAAAGCATAAAACATCAGCATAGGAAAGCACAAAACATCATCATAGGAAAGCACAAAACATCATCATAGGAAAGCACAAAACATCATCATAGGAAAGCATAAAACATCATCATAGGAAAGCATAAAACATCAGCATAGGAAAGCATAAAACATCAGCATAGGAAAGCATAAAACATCATCATAGGAAAGCATAAAACATCATCATAGGAAAGCATAAAACATCATCATAGGAAAGCATAAAACATCATCATAGGAAAGCATAAAACATCAGCATAGGAAAGCATAAAACATCAGCATAGGAAAGCATAAAACATCAGCATAGGAAAGCATAAAACAGCAGCATAGGAAAGCATAAAACATCAGCAAGAAAGGCAGAATACGAAAAGTTCTTCTACCGTTTGCCATTAAGTGATGTTTAAGGTCGGTGCTCTCAATCTTATTCCTTTACGTTCAATAAAGACAATGTAGCGGAGTTATTGAACGATGGTAGTTGATAGATGTTGGTTTTTAAAGGGTTTTGTCATTGTATCGCTCCAGATTTGATTCATATATTACTTTTTTTTCTCATTTATTCATGTATTCTTATTTAGAACTAACATTGAGATCAATTATTTGCTTATATTCATGCTGATTTTGAGGACGTGTCATGCCTATATATGCCCTTCTTCCTTACAGTTATTTTTTCCCACATATCTGCTTCATCCTCTTTCTCTTTTTAGCTCTCCTCCTCCTCCTTCTCCTTCTCCTCCTTCTCCTCCTCCTCCTCCTCCTCCTCCTCCTCCTCTGCCCCTTCAGCCTCACGCCGTCACGTTCCCCACACCCAAACACCCGAAAGCAACAAAAAAGTCACTCCGGAAACTCACTAATTGTGCGAGTTGTGTTGGCGAGGAACTGAACGCGGGTTACACGACGGTGGCACTTGGGAGAGGGTTGCCCACTACTACTACTACTACTACTACTACTACTACTACTATTGCTACCACTACCACTACCACTACTGCTGTTTCTTAACCCTTCTATTACTTTGGATTATGCGTACGTTCATTAGTAACACGTGCTAGCTATATTACAGTCATGCAAGCTCACCATACCTTCACGTGTCCCTCAGACGTGTTCCAAAACATCAACAAAACGATGGCTAATCTTCGTTACGGGACCTCTGCCATATGAACCTCCCTCAGGGGCACCAACTCACCCCGGGGACTGAAGGGGAGAGGGAAGGTTAAAGTGAGGACTGGTGAAAGGGTTGAAAGGGAAGGGAAGGGTGGTCAGGAAGGAGGCAGGGAGAGGGAGGAGTTTGGGGTGAGAGAAAATGAAAGGGGTGACTGCATTATTCAAGCACTTCAAGCACAACTCACCCACCTCCCCTCTCTCTCCCTATTCTCTCCACTTCTTCATCTTTACCGTCTTGGCTCAACCTCTTTTATCCTTCATCTTTACTTTTCTTTAACCTCTCCTCTTATCATCATCCCCTCTCTACCTCTTCTTCTTTTCATCTTTACCATCCTCTCTTTAGCTCGTCTCTCCACCTCTTCATCCTCACCTTTTTTGTCCACGTTCTCTCTCCTCGCCTCCTCCCTGCTTCTCTTTCCTAACTCATCACTTCATCTCCTCTCTTCTTTATTCCCTATCGTGCACACTCAGCTTCATCACTTCTTTCCCATCCATTGCTCCATCGAATCTTTATCATTTTCCTTTTAGATTTGTTCAAGTCACAACGAAATTTTTAAATGCCAAAACGATGCAGTAAAGTGTCACGAAGCAGTAGAGAAAGATAAATAGGAGTTGGAGAAATAGGGAGAGGAGGATGTGGATGAAGAAGAAATGGTAATAAAGGAGGAGGGAGTCAAGGAGGACGAAAAAATAATAGACAAATACAGCACAATAAAATAAGGAATATGGAACGTAAGCAGGAGATAAAACACACGAGGGAAACCGGAAGAAAGAAAAGAAAAGAAGAGAAAAAGGAGGTGAGAGTATCCAAGAGGCGATAAAGGTGTGAAAGGGGAAAGAAGGGGAGGTGACAAGAGCCCGACAGGTGAGAGGAGAAGGGAGGGAGGGACGCGTGAGTGAGTGAGTGAGGGGTCAGGTGAGGAGGTGGAAGGCAAACAGGGGAGCCACGCGAGGGGACCCACTGACAACAGGCGGAAGACGAGGGGAAGAAAAGGGCTGAGGGAAGAAAACGAGTGAAGGGAGACGTGTTGGGGGGGAGGGTTGTGTATGTGTGTGTGTGTGTGTGTGTGTGTAGGTGTGTGCGTGTGCGTGTGTCCTGTGCAGCTGAAGGAAGAAAAATAGCTCAGCATTCATGAACATCCGGGCATGGGCGAGGGAGACGTGAATGGAAGGTGTGTCTGGGCGAGGGTATTGGTGTTGGTGTTAGTGGTGGTGGCGGAGTTGACAGGGGGTAGTGAGGGGCGCGACAGGAGAATAACAAAGGACAGGAAAGACGAGATGAACGCCCAGGAGGTGAATGTCTTCTAAATGCTTTCCTACAGGACAGGAATGTGCGGAGAAGACCCTGCATTGTGCCATCCTTCCGGTCACTTCCGGTGGGGCACGTGGCATCTGATTCCCCTTCTTCCTTACCCTCGTTTCCCTTCCTCTTGCCTCTTACCCCCCCAACCACGTGCTAGTGACCGACAGCACGTGAAGGGAGGGTAGAGGAAGGAAGGGAGGGAGAGGAAGGCAGGGCACAAGGGGCATAGGAAGGGTACAAAGGGCATAGTTCATTCTGGGTGAGGGAAGGTTTACTGGCGACTCATTTTGGCGCATTTTTGGACCACTTCCTTTTAAGACAGTGCCCCCTCCTTCTTCCGGCCTCCTGTCCATCCTTCACCTTCACCTTGCTCCCTGTTTCCTAAGCCACCCTTCTGTCTCCTTCTTCTATTCACCCTTTCTGCTTTATCTCTCTCCATCCCTCTCTCCTTACCTGTGTTTCCCCTCTCTGTTTCCTTCAATACCTTCATAACTGCTTTCATTTTTTTTTCACTTCAGTTTTTCCTTCCTCTCTCTCCCTTCTTCCCTTTCTCCTTACCTGCATTCCCCTTACCTTTCCATCCCTCACCTTACCTCCCTCTTTATTATCTTATCTTCATGCCTTTTTTCGTTTTTCCTCCTCCGCCCTTCTGCTTTTCCTCCATCTTTCCCCGTCTTTCTTCTTTCCTCACCTGCGTTCTCCTCGTTTCTCCCCTCCTCACCTCCCCTCTTTCCTCCCTTCCCTCAAAATATTCCTTTCTTTTCCTAATACTTTGTTTCTATGTTTGCCCTGTCTTGGAAATCTCTTAACTGTTTCCTCAATTATCCTCAAATCGTGGTTCCGTTTTTTTTATCTTTTTGCGCCATTTTCTCGCCTATTGTCTACTCTCGTCTTATCTTTGTGTTTTCCAGCTGCTCGGTTTGTTTCTTCCGCTCCATATGACTTTTTCCTCCCCCTCTTTTTTTTTTTTTTACCCCTCGCGTGTGTTTTTCCTCCTGTCATCTGCCGTATTTTCTTTTTCCTCTTTTGTCTTCTCCATTATTTTTTCCTCAATTTATTGTCTTATCCTTATCTTTTATTGTTCTTGATCTTGTTGTCTTATCTTTCCATGTCCTATTCTCCTTTTCCCATATTGTCTACTTCATTATATTCTCCTCTCATTATTTTACGCTTGTCTACTACTGTTTTTTATCCTATTTTGTCCTCCTTAACCTTTCCCTTTTTTCTCTTGAGCTTTCTCTTATTACAAACGTCAAAACTAACTCTAAAAAGAAGCTTTGAACTGACAACCCCTTCCTCTTTTGCCACCTAAGGACGAAGAGCAGGAAGTGGGACAGGATACTTTCTTACACAAGTTTGTCCTCTCTGACCCTTTCCGACCCATTCTCTCCAATCTATAAATTCTGTCGCCAAGCTTTCAGACTCAAAAATAAAGGTTTCGTATAGACAATCCCTTCCTGCTTTCCTAGAAATTCTTGAGACTTGGAGGAGAGGCAGAAGGAGGGGCAGGGTAGGACAAGGCAGGGCGGGGCGGGGCTAGCGGGGCAGGGGCAGGAGAGGCGATAACTCCAGCTTCCGTAGGACTTCTGAGAGGCACGTGCCCTTCCTTCCCTCCCTTGAGATACCCGATGCTGCCCAGGATTCGTCTTTAAACTCTCTATAGAAACCATGGAGAGGTGTGCGTGTGTGTCCAGGTATGAGGAGGAGCACGGAAGGATCGTTTACATGTAGGATCGAAGGAGAGAAGGATGCTGAAAAAGGAGACAGGGATGTATGCGAAAATCCTTCACTCAACAAGAGGCCAACAGCGAACGCGCGTGCGGCCTGAACACGTGCAGAGATTATGGTCTCATCCCCTCCCTCCTGCCCTGCCTTCCCTCCTTACTTCCTTCCTTCCTTTCTGGCCCTCCTTCCTCCCTTTCTTCTCCACCCTCCGCCCGCCAGAGCCTCCAGCTGTTCCCTATTTCCCTGCAGCCAATTGAAAGCTTCCGCCGCCCTCAATGACTCTCTTCTTATCACCTGCGGTAGAGATACAGCCTCCTCTCCCTCCTCCTCCTCCTCTTCCTCCTCTTCCCCTCCTCCTTCTCCTCCTCTTTTCTCTCACTCATTCTTGTTGTTCCCTTCACTTTCAGTTTTCCATTTATTTATTTCACCATTGCATTTTCTTCCTCTTCTTCCTCTTCCTCTTTTATCTCTCTCATTCTTGTTATTCTCTTCCCTTTCATTCATCCCTTCTTTTCTTTCTTAGTCTCATTTTTCTTTGCAGGCTTAAAATAAAAAATAACCGCCATTCTCTTGTTAGCGCCTAAAAATAACAAAAAGGAAAAGTCGAAATGTTGAAAGAATTGACCATATAATTTTCTTTTTTCTCTAATTCGTTTCGGTCAAGTAATTATTAAATGTTACAAAAGGCTGCAACAGGCAATTCATAGTTTCAGTTCAAATAATTTTTTTCCTAATTGTTAATGGATGTCAAGTAATTATTAAGTATGCCACAAAAACGCTGCAACGGACATTTAATAGTTTTAGGCTTCATTAAACAAAAAAAACAGTGGCATTTGTCAAAACTTATTTACTGACAAACATTATTCATATTGGTTACGTAATGACAACGAAGAATTATCCACTTAAAAATCGACAACGGAATGAGTCCCCTAAATTTGAGTGAGTCATTCACATATGCATCCCTTTATTTTTTTCCTCCTCCTCCTCCTCCTCCTCCTCCTCCTCCTTCTCATTACCTCTTTCCTTATCTTTCTCCTCATCTCGACCCCCTCCTTTGTTCACTCATTATGCACCTCTCTCTCTCTCTCTCTCTCTCTCTCTCTCTCTCTCTCTCTCTCTCTCTCTCTCTCTCTCTCTCTCTCTCTCTCTCTCTCTCTCTCTCTCTCTCTCTCTCTCTCTCTCTCTCTCTCTCTCTCTCTCTCTCTCTCTCTCTCTCTCTCTCTCTCTCTCTCTCTCTCTCTCTCTCTCTCTCTCTCTCTCTCTCTCTCTCTCTCTCTCTCTCTCTCTCTCTCTCTCTCTCTCTCTCTCTCTCTCTCTCTCTCTCTCTCTCTCTCTCTCTCTCTCTCTCTCTCTCTCTCTCTCTCTCTCTCTCTCTCTCTCTCTCTCTCTCTCTC
>NC_066513.1:17544183-17609183 GCF_024679095.1 Eriocheir sinensis | reverse complement strand
CTTCGTGGCTGCTTTCCGAAGGGGGGCGCGGCGGAGGCTTGGGCCGAGAGGACAAACAAAATCGAAAGACAAATGAAGGAGTCTTGGCACGTCGATTACTCTTTCTGTTGGTGGAGAGTGAAAGTGAGTTGATCTTTTTTTTTCGTAGCTACAATGTCTTCTCGTACCTTTTCTGTTTTTGATTTTAAGTTTTATATTGGGTACTGTTTCTGTTGGTGGAGAGGGAAAGTGAGTTGATCTTTTTTTTTCGTAGCTACAATATCTTCTCATACCTTTTCTGTTCATGATTTTAAGTTTTATATTGATACTGTTTATGTTGGTGAAGAGTGAAAGTGAGTTGATCTTTTTTTCGTACCTACAATGTGTTCGCGTTCTATTCTATTTTTAGTTTTAAGTTTTGTATTGACTTTTATGATTTCTCTCAGTGTTTCGCCAGTAATTTTGTTTCATTAGTGTTATTTTCTTTAGGGCTTATTCTATGATCTTGGGTCAGTTTAAGTTGATTAAGTTTCATTAGGTTATGGTAGGTAGAACAGGGTAGAGTATAGGTTGAGTTTATATGTGTGTTAGGTTATGTTTAGAATTGATTGGATTGGATTTCATTTGATTTGGTTAATTTTGGTTGGAACGAGTTTGGTTTGCCTAGATCTTGACTTGGTTAGGTTAGCTTAGGTTAGATTAGGCTTGGTGGGGGTTGATGAGACTGCCTAAGGTTGGAGCAAGTCGTGTTAGGTCAACATACTCAGGCTAGGTTTAGTTACATTAGTCTTAGCTGAAATATTTAGGTGGGCCAGAATATCTTTTTAGCAATTATTTTCACTTTCAGTCCATTTTCACTTCGTTGGGCTGGATGCCAGGGCTCCGCGGAATAAGGTCCCTCGGGTCTCAAGGGGCTGTCAGGGCCTTTGTGGGTGCCCGTCACAGTTGCTTGGGGGCGCCAGGTGGCCGGCTTTGTGCACCACTAATGGGAAACTGTCCAAGATGCTCCGTTTCTCGTATCTGTCATAACGCTGAGAACGGTTCCTCTCCTGCCTCATAAACCATCGCAAGTGCTTCCCCCTCCTCCTCCTCGTCCTCCTCCTCCTCCTCTTCCCTATATACCTAGGTGCACTTGAACAGGAGGAGGAGGAGGAGGAGGAGGAGGAGGAAGAAGCAAGATTATTTTCCGGCCTTCCCTCTTTTTTTTATATCCAATTATGTTTCTTTTCTTGACGAGACGAGGGGAATGGGACGCTGTGAATGAGAGAGAGAGAGAGAGAGAGAGAGAGAGAGAGAGAGAGAGAGATTTTTACCGTGAAGTATTGAGTTCATATTATGTTGGAGAGAAATGATAAACACTTAAGTCTGGGTGAATAACATGAAGCACCTTCTGTTGTAAGCTTCCATAAGTAGAACACTCTTAACTAGCCCTCACTGACCCCTAAAGTGCATAACCATACCTTGAGGGCTAAATATAGTGGTCCTCAGTTATATATAAATGAGATGAAGCTTAGTGTAGACATCTTTCTATTTGTGTTTAGTTATTGTGTCTCTCAGTTACCGTAAGAAAGAGAAAGTGAGGCGGCCTGTTCCACTCCCCCGCTCCCTCACCTTCCTCCTCCTCCTCCTCACCTTGCCTGCCCCATCTCAGGTGACGCGTGCTGCCCCGCCTCCCTCGTCTCCCTCACCTGCCCGGCTTGCATGACTCCTCCTCCCCCTCCGTGTATCCTCGCTGCAACACGTCACATCTATTATTACCTCCTACTCGTCACTCCTCTTACTTCCTCTTAACACATATTTTTATTTATACTTCCTTCAGCTCTTTCCTCCAATTATCACTTCCTTCTCATAACTCCTCCTCGTATTACCTGCAATTCGTCGTTCTCTCTCTTACTTCCTCAAACATACTATCTTCAACTTATTACCTCCATCACGTCACTCCTCCTCTAACCACCTCCAACACCCGCCTTTACCCGACACTAAGCGATTCGGATCTTGTTAGCAGGAGCCATATTTACGGAGGTTCACTAAGGAGGAATCCGAGTTGTGTGTAGTAGCGGCTGCAGAAGTCCTGAAACTTTACTAAATGATTCTTATCTTGTCAACACGAATCATATCTAGTAAACTCATTAAAAGGAATAAAGCCAAATAGGGAAAAAATGTCAGTAAAAAGATTATTTATGGTAGTGTACCATAGTCTGTGAAGTAGATGTTTAGCAGAGAAGGAAGTGCACTGAGATTGTTCTGTGTTGATTATAAAGATCGCATTAGGAATCTGGCAAATGATATGAGCTTCTGCGAGAGGATTCTGTGCTAGTTTACTAAGATGAGTTGAATAGTGATATAACAAATAATAGGAAATTCAACCTGATTATTCTATGGTAATCTACGAAGACCCAGTAAGAAGGAATGTAGTAAGTAACATCAACATCAGCCAAAGATTTCCCTATGCTAATTCACCGTAGATTCCCTGGCGCGTAAAGAATATATATAAAATCAAATTTTTGGGCAGATTAAAAATTAATCGGGTGCGAGGAAGCGAAGTCCGGGAGGCATTCCGTCCGCGCAGCCAGTGTGAAAAACTCTCTTTAAGATATTCCATTAAGACCCGACCCGAGGCGCCTCCACCCGCCGCGCCGTGAGTCTTTTCTTGCGCCGTAATCTTTTTAGCAAGTGAGGAGAATTGCTCTGTTCCACGAGAGAGACTCCTTTGAGACGCCCCACCCCCCTCCCTTCCTCTCTCCCTCCTTCATGCCCTCCCTCCCTCCCTCCTGCCTCCTGCCCTACTCACCGTTCCTCCCTCCTTACGTTCCTCCTTGCCTCTTTTTCTCTCCCTTCCATCCTCGTGCCTTACCTCCCTTGCCTCCCTCTCTCCATACTTGCCTCTCTCTCGCGCGCTCTTTCTTCCCCTCTGCCTCTCTCCTCTTTCCCATATTTATTATTTATCCTTCTCTCTTTGCCTTCCTTTCCCCCCTTTTTCTCTCCTTGTTTCCCTGTTTTCCCCCTTATCTCCTTTATCTCTTCCTTATTTCTCCATTCCTTACCTCCCTTCTTTCTCCACATTTTCTGTAGTTCCTCGTCCCTACCACTGAAACAACAACAACAACAACAACAACAACAACACACACACACACACACACACACACACGCACGCACCACAGATTCTTCCTCGCATTGCATTCAAATTCCCGAGACTGGAAGAAGAGAATCGCCTACTCAGCCTTTTCGCGTTCCATTATGCCGCCACTCTCGCTGTTTGTCCCAATCTACCTGGCAGTGTTTTCATCTTCCAAGACAGTTACAGCTCCCTGCCTCTCTCCCTCCTCTCCGTTCCCTCCCTCTCTCCTTCTCTCCCTCCCTTCCCTCCTCTCTTGTCTCCCTTCCTCCCTTTTTGCTCCCCTCTTGTGCCTCTCCTCCATGCCTCCCTTCGTTCCTCTCTTCCAGTCTCTCTTTCCTCTCTCCCTTCTTCTCTCTGCCTCCTTTCCTTCATCACTCTTCTCTCATCTCTCTTCTTCTCTCCCTGCCTCTCTTCCTTCCCTCTCCCCCTGTCTCCATCCTTGCCTCATTTCCCTTCTTCCCTTATTTCCTACTCTCTCGCCACTCTCCCTACCTTCTTCTGCCTCTCTTTCCCTGCTTCCCTTCTCGCCTCCCTTGCCCGCCCTGTAGACTGCCTGTTCCCAGCCTTTAGAGCGCCGTGCACCGTGAGAGAAGGAGCGACGTGGGGCAGCGAGGGCGGGAGACAGAGGACTCGACACAATAACTCGGGCAGGACTTCATAATGTGGACAAATTCGTGCCTGTGTGCGTGTGTGTTTGAGGGAGTGGCTGGGAGGCAGGGGAGGGAGAGGGAAGGGAGGGGAAGGACCTGGGCGTGTGGGAAGACGTCTAGGAGGTGAGGGAGGAGGCAGGGCAGACTCCACCTTTCCCACACTGCTAACAGAGGAATGTTCACACTCATTAACAAGGCTGTATAGAGAGGCGCCTGTTTTCCCCTAACCTCATTACACCTAAGCGCGCCCTCCCTCCCTCTCGCTCCTCTTGTGTCCCTTCGCCTCAGAAATCAGGGGCCAGGAATGCGCCCGCCGGAGCTCCCTCGTAGTCAGGGTTTTGAGGAAATTTTCTGCACGTCAGTTCGGCTCACCTGCCCGCCTGTCGCCTTAATGAATTGCGGGAACAGGTGACTCAAGGGGCCGTAGGAGGGAAGGTACCTGCCTGCTTTGATTTTGTGTTTAAGATTTTTAGTACCTTTTTATTTAATTCTGTGTTTTTAATTAGAAAATGTGGTTACAAATCGTAATCGATTTTTTTACACGTTACGTTAGAGAAAAAAAGTTTCGATTTCGTGCAATTATGTGATTTTTTAGGTTTATTTTTTTTTTAAATATATCATCTATATTTCAGCCTTGCCCTTCTAAGCCAAAATTATCTAAATAAACTCATAACTAATTCCATTTTATATTAGTTAAGTAAAGATACGTGTTTCGATTCATTGCGTTAGTGTGATTTTCTTGTTTTATTAATTTCCATTTATATCTGATTTTCTATCCATCTAACCTGAAATTTTAAATGCAAACTTGAAATTAACTTCATTCTTAAGCCAATTGAAAATATTTTATATATCAGTTACATTTATCCTCTTACGTGGAGAATGCACAAACCTGGTGTAAGGATAAACGTCAAGCGAAGTGTTTTAGCGCCAACCCAAGAGATGGCGCTCAGATGCACTTTCTCGCACCGCGGCGCTGGCTTCTGTCGGCTACTGCTGGGAGAGAAACGAAAGGACAAGCCATGTCGGTGGATGGAGAGATGGGAAAGCTGTAAGAAAGAAATATATCTGTAACTCTAAAGGCTGAATATGGGGATGGAGGGGAGAGAAAAAAAATAGGCGAAACTGAAACCGTATATGAAGGGTGAATTTAGACTTTTTAAAGCATAGAAATAGGCTGACATGACAGTACAGATGCAGGAGGTATGAAAAGGGACAGTAAATATAGATCGAGGGTTTCAGAAGGGGGATGGAAGGGTTGAAAGATGAGATAGAGGGGTGAGGGGAAGGGGAGGCAGGGACGGAAAGTATGGAAGAGTGAAGGGAGGGAGGGGAAGGGATTGGAAGTGGGGGAAAGAGGGACAAAAAGGAGGAGAGGGGGATTGAAAGGGGGACGCCGCACCTGGTCCCTGATTATCCCCGTGATTGTACCGGCGCACGTGAGTTACCTAGCAGGACACGTGCGCGTTACCTGCCCGCTTACCTGTAACTTGAAACTCTCACCTGTCACCCCTCCTCCTCCTCCCCTCTTCCTCCCCTCTCCCCTCATTATTCCTCTACCCGTGAGCTGCAGACAAAGAACGACAGGCAGAATGATAGATAGACAGACACAGACAGAAAGACAGACAGACGGACAAAGACCAGACAGACACTCAAAAAGACGAGTTGAGACATTATATAAATACACAGAAAGATAAGCGGACATACAGACAGACCGACAGAAAGAGAGGTAAGAAAACATAGAGACAGACAGAAGAACAAGGAGGTGGACAGGGCAGGCAGGCATGTGGAGGGTTAGAACATAATATGATGAAAATAGGTGGATACATGTCAAAGATACGGTTCATCGGGTTATAAGTGACGTGTGTAGACGGGAAATCATAAATCCACCGTCTGATATGAGGCACAGAACAGGAGGCGATGTTTGGGAGTTGTTGTGACGAGGAATTACCAGCGTTTTAAGGCGTCTTCAAGGCATGTGGTGTTTTGGGGCGTAGCATCGTCAGGTGGTGGCAGCCAGAAGCCCACACGTCACAACAAGCCGAGGCTGACACACCGAGGCGCCCCACGCGTGAAAGCCTAACAAGCCAAACAAGCCAGGCATGCCAAACAACCCCGGCCCTCCACCTGGCCCACGAGGCTGCCGTAAACAAAGGGATCATGAGCCACACACACGCGGGACGAGAGATGGACGAGATACTTGAAGCCGTCAAATGATCGCCGTTAGTAGGCAGGTGAGCGAGATGTCCGACTGCGAATCCAATTACCTTGTTGGTGATTACCTGTCCCCCCCGCCGGGCCGAGGTGTGGGGCGGCCAGACCCCCTCCGCCCTCTTTCTCACCTCCCTCCCGCCGCTCATGCCTCGCCGTAGATCGTCGCTCGATTACTGGAATTGGACGTGATCCCAACTTTCCACCTAATGGGATTTGCATACCTGAAGCTGATTGAATGGCGTTGCTCACCTGGCTTTGCTCTTCGCACCGTACAGGAGGGAGGTGCGTACCACTGGTGGTGGTGGTGGAGACTCGGTAATGTTTTGGTGGTGTTGGTGGCCGTGTTGGTGGTGGCGTGGTGGTCTCCGGGGTGTGGTGTCCTGCGGCGTCCACCCGGGGCGCTGGTGATCAATGTGGCGGCCGCGGCACCTCGCTGTCCGCCGGTAGCCGCGATGACCGTCCTCCCAGCGGCGCTCCCCCGGTGGGCCTCCGCGGTGGCCTCCAAGAAACCTCCACCCGGGCCGCGGCAGGGGACGAAGGACCTCTAATTCTAATTCTGGGTCCGTCCAAGAATCTGTTCGCAGAGGACTCCTGTTTTAACCCAGAAGTGTTATTTTGGGACCGTTGTGTGGCGTCTCGTGCCAGCCGGGAGGCCTGTCAAGGGTAGGGTGGGTCTGCGAGCGAGGACGGGTGAACCAAAGCCATGTGTACCATTGTTGAGGGAGGAAAACCACGCACACAAAGTCATGTTTACATTCAGTAGCGCACCGGCCTACCTCCCTTTAATTGGGTTGAGGGAAAGGCGCCCACACCTGGAGGCTGGTAAGGCCCACACACCCGCCACCCAACACCCCTTCCTGCCCTCAAGATCTTTCCTGTCACCCTCGTCGCCTCTCTGTCTAAGGGTGTCCTCGTGATGCCCTGACCTCCTCCTCCAGTTTTGACAAATCACTTGGGTCTTGACCGCTGTATCTGATGAGTAACTGCGATGTTAACACTGGTCAGAAGGGTCGTGCCTGCTGAAGCTAGCCTCCGAAGTCAGAATGGGTCAGCTGCCTCTGTGGATAGTAAATGGTTGGGTAGACACTGCGAAAATAAGAGGTCAAAGATCACCTGATATTACTGAAAGTGTTTGTACAGAGAAATGGTTGTTAATTGGGTTTGTGATAGCGAATAAATGAAACACACACACACACACACACACACACACACACACACACACACACACACACACACACACGCACACCAATCGTTCGGAGATGACGGGGCACCACCAACTCTCTCCTCTAAATGGTGCCCTAGATGATGCAGCAGGGATTCCAGTGGGCCGCAGGTGGGCAGGGCGGCGACAGGTGAGGTGTGAGTGGCGGTAGCGGGGCACGGGCTGATGGGAAGGTGACGAGAGTGATAGGATCGGGCGGAGGGCGATAAGGGTAATCCGGAATATGGCGGGTGCGAGAGGGATTAACAGAGGGACGGGGCGTAAAAATCAATGAACATGCGCATCATTTTTTTTTATAGCTTTCATTGTATTTGTTTTTATTGTTCTTGCCTTTCTCCTCCTCCTCCTCCTCCTTCATCCCCATTCTATCGATACTATGTGCAAGATATAGGTGATATGTGGTACATGAACTAAGTATGAATTAAAAGCTATGCAAAGTGAAAAGGTGTTCTCTCATCTGTGTGGAGGAGGAGTAGATAAGAGATGCGGCGGGCGGGGTGTGACTAGCTGGAGGAAGGATGCAGAAGTGTGACTATGGGTGTGGCTGCTGGGTGTGGCTGTGATAACTTGTGTGACTCCAAATATAAGAACATTAGAACGCAAGGAGTCTGCAAGAGGCCGGTTGGCCTATACAAGGCAGCTCCTGTATGCCTAAGCCCACCTAACCTCACTATCCATGAATTTATCCAACCTCTTCCCGAATGTATCTATGGTACTGGCACTCACAACATGACTGCCATGCCTGTTCCGTTCATCCACGACTTTATTGGTAAACCAATTCTTACCTATGTCTTTGCTGAATCTGAATATATCTAACTTAAAACCGTTGCTATGTGTCCTATTTGGCTCTTTTACATCCAAAATCATGTTAACATCCCCATTATTATGGCCCTTCCTTCATTTATAAACTTCGATCAAGTCTCCTCGTAACCTTCGCCTTTATAGAGAGTGTAGATTGAAATCATTCCGTCTATCCTCATCAGGCAAGTTTGTCACCCCTTGAATCATCTTTGTTATCCTCCTCCTCTTTCCTCCTCCCTTACCCATCCCTCCCATTACTCTTCCCCTTCCCCTTCCCTTACCTTCCTAACCGTACGCCCACCTGAAGCCTTCCTCTATCCACCAGTCCCATCACCATCCCTTCTCCTATCCACCAGTCCCATAAACAGGCCCTTCCCCGATCCACCAGTCCCATCACTAGCCGTTCCCCAATCCACCAGTCCCATCACCATACCTTCACCTATCCACCAGTCCCATCACCAACCCTTCCCCTATCCACCACTCCCGTCACCATCCCTTCCCTTATCCACCAGTCCCATCACCAGCCCTTCCCCTATCCACCAGTCCCATCACCAGCTCTCTCCCATCCACCAGACCCATAACCAGCCTTTCCCCTATCCACCAGTCCCATCACCAACCCTTCCCCTATCCACAGGTCCCATCACCATCCCTTCCCATATTCACCAGTTCCATCACCAACCCCTCCCCTATCCACCAGTCCCATCACCATCCCTTCCCCTATCCATCAGTCCCATTACCAGCCCTTCCCCTATCCACCAGTCCCATCACCATCCCCTTTCCCTATCCACCAGTCCCATCACCAACCCTTCCCTAGTCCGCCAGTACCATCACCATCCCTTCCCCTGTCCACCAGTCCCATCACCAACCCTTCACCTATCCACCAGTCCCATCAACAGCCTTTCACCTATCCACCAGTCGCATCACCAGCCATTCCCCTATCCACTAGTCCCATCACCAACACTTCCTCTATCCACCAGTCCGAACACCAGCCCTTACCCTATCCACCAGTCCCATCACCAGCCCTTCCCCTATCCACCAGTCCCATCACCAGCCCTTCCCCTATCCACCAGTCCCATCACCAGCCCTTCCCCTATCCACCAGTCCCATCACCAACCCTTCCCCTATCCACCAGTCCCATCACCATCCCTTCCCATATCCACCAGTCCCATCACCAACCCTTCCCCTATCCACCAGTCCCATCACCAACCCTTCCCCTATCAAACAGTCCCATCACCAACCCTTCCCCTATCCAACAGTCCCATCACCAACCCTTCCCCTATCCACCAGTCCCATCACCATCCCTTCCCCTATCCAACAGTCCCATCACCAGCCTTTCCCCTATCCACCAATCCCATCACCATCCCTTCCCCTAGTCACCAGTCTCATCACCAGGGCTTCCCCTATCCACCAGTCCCATCACCAACCCTTCCACTATCCACCAGTCCCATCACCAACCCTTCCCGTATCTACCAGTCCCATCACCAGCCCTTCCACTATCCACCAGTCCCATCACCAACTCTTCCCCTATCCACCAGTCCCATCACCATCCCTTCCCCTATCCACCAGTCCCATCACCATCCCTTCCCCTATCCACCAGTCCCATCACCATCCCTTCCCCTATCCACCAGTCCCATCACCAACCCTTCCCTATCCACCAGTCCCATCATCAGCCCTTCCCCTATACACCAGTCCCATCACCAGCCCTTCCCCTATCCACCAGTCCAATCACCAGCACTTCCCCTATCCACCAGTCCCATCACGAACCCTTCCCCTATCCACCAGTCCCATCACCATCCCTTCACCTATCCACCAGTCGCATCACCAGCCCTTCCCCTATCCACCAGTCCCATCATCAGCCCTTCCCCTATACACCAGTCCCATCACCAACCCTTCCCTATCCACCAGTCCCATCATCAGCCCTTCCCCTATACACCAGTCCCATCACCAACCCTTCCCTATCCACCAGTCCCATCATCAGCCCTTCACCTATCCACCAGTCCCATCACCAACCCTTCCCTATCCACCAGTCCCATCATCAGCCCTTCCCCTATACACCAGTCCCATCACCATCCCTTCCCCTATCCACCAGTCCTATCACCAGCACTTCCCCTATCCACCAGTCCCATCATCAACCCTTTTCCATATTCACCAGTCTCATCATAATCCCTTCCCCTATCCACCAGTCCCATCACCATCCCTTCCCCTATCCACCAGTCCCATCACCATCCCTTCCCCTATCCACCAGTCCCATCACCAACCCTTCCCCTATCCACCAGTCCCATCACCATCCCTTCCCCTATCCACCAGTCCCATCACCAACCCTTCCCCTATCCACCAGTCCCATCACCAGCCCTTCCCCTATCCCCCAGTCCATCACCAAACCTTCCCCTATCCACCAGTCCCATCACCATCCCTTCCCCTATCCACCAGTCCCATCACCAACCCTTCCCCTATCCACCAGTCCCATCACCAACCATTCCCCTATCCACCAGTCCCATCACCATCCCTTCCCCTTTCCACCAGTCCCATCGACAACCCTTCCCCTATCAACCAGTCCCATCACCAACCATTCCCCTATCCACCAGTCCCATCACCAACCCTTCCCCTATCCAACAGTCCAATCACTAACCCTTCCCCTATCCACCAGTCCCACCACCAGCCCTTCCCCTATCCACGAGTCCCATCACCAGCCCTTCCCCTATCCACCAGTCCCATCACCAGTCCTTCCCCTATCCACTAGTCCCATCACCAACCCTTCCCCTATCCACCAGTCCCATCACCAGTCCTTCCCCTATCCACTAGTCCCATCACCAACCCTTCCCCTATCCACCAGTCCCATCACCAACCCTTTCCCTATCCACCAGTCCCATCACCATCCCTTCCCCTATCCACCAGTCCCATCACCAGCCCTTCCTTCCTGAAACCTTTATTTAAGACTAGGAGTGTTATGGTACCGTTTTCCATAATGATAATAATAAAACTGATGATAATGATAACAATAAGAATGACTTGTACAAGATGTTATGCTCATAGGTGAAGGTTTGGTTTTCTGTAGCACAAGATCTGTTATGTGTGTATGAGAGAGAGAGAGAGAGAGAGAGAGAGAGAGAGAGAGAGAGAGAGAGAGAGAGAGAGAGAGAGAGAGAGAGAGAGAGAGAGAGAGAGAGAGAGAGAGAGAGAGAGAGAGAGAGAAAGCAAAAAAAGATGCAGCTTCACCTGGTCGGCTTCTTCTGTTTACTCTAGTGATTCCTTCCCTCCCACTTCCCTCCCTCCCTCCCTCCCGTAAGGTCAGAAACAGAAATGGAAAATAGTGACCAGCGGAGAGAAGGAAGGAGGGAAGGGAGAAAGGTAGGGCGTGTTTATATTGAGGATCAGGGAGGAGGCCGACTTCTAGGGAGGGAGAGAAGGATGGAGGGAGAGAGGGAGGAAAGAATAGCGAGTGTAGAAGAAAGAGGGGAAGGAAACACTGAGTAGGTAAGGTACTAGGCAGACGAGGCGATGGAAGGAGGGAGATAAGGAAACGTGGAGGAAAAACAAAGTAGAAATGCTAGGAAAATAAGATAAAAAGGAAAATAAAATAATATAATAGGGAAAATAAAATAAAATGAAAGCGAAAATATAGGGAAAATAAAAGGAAAATAAAATAAAAGGAAAATTTGATAAAAAGAATGATAAAAACATAATAACAATAAAATCAAAATGAATAAAAAGAAAGACATCAATAATACGAGTTAAGGAAAGCGATATTGTGTGTGTGTGTGAGAGAGAGAGAGAGAGAGAGAGAGAGAGAGAGAGAGAGAGAGAAGGAAAGGTAAGTGGGCAAAGTAAATAGAGATGCAGAAGATGAGCTGAAAGTAACTAAAGATTACAAAGATCTTAAGGAGGGAGAGAAGGGAGGAGAGGGCCAGAGAGGGAGAGAAGGGAGGAGAGGGCCAGAGAGGGAGAGAAGGGAGGAGGAGAGGGCCAGAGGAGGGAGAGCTGGGAGGAGGGAGGCTGGCTGGAGGCGGGCAGATGGAGAAGAGAGGGAGGGATGAAGAGATGGAAGACGGGCCAACAGGAGGCACAGAAAAGAGAAAAATAGAGGAGAAACGTGAGCGCGAGGATTACGACGGTGGAGGAGGCGAGGCAATCGAAAGTGATCAGGGAATTTGAAGAAGAAGAAAAAAAAAAGGAGTAGGAAGAAGAGGATAAGATGAAAAATAATAGGAATAAAAACTGAAAAAGAAGAAGAGGAAGAGTTAAAGGAAGAATTATAAATGAGTAGAAAGAAGAAAAATAGAAGAAAAAGAAGAAGAATAGAAGAGGAAAAATAATAGAAGAGGAGAAACAGGAAAAAGAAGGCGGAAAGAAGAAAACGGTTAATGAAAGTATGAAGAAAAATAAAATAAAAACAAAAAAAGGAAAATGAAGAAGAATATTAGGAGGAAACAAGGAATACAAAAAATGTGAATCAGGAAAACAAACAACAAAAGAGAGTTAAAGAAGAACAAAAAAATAACAAAAAGTCAAAGCCTAAAAAGGAAAGAGAAAATAAGCAAAAAATCACTCTAGAGAAAAAACGTACGTCCCAGAGGATGACATCATTTACCGAACCGAAAAATAAGCCAGAAAACGAAACTAAAGCAAAACTCGAAAAAAAAATGTATACCCATCGTCCCTTCCAAATAATCAGTGTTACCCAGGTGCCTTCGGACAGGTGAGGGCTTAATTGACTCGTCTACCTGGCCGGGTGCTCCTCAGGTGTGTCCAGGCTAAAGGTACTACCCCGAAACACCCGTGCCTTTACCCCCCACTGAGCTGCCCCTTCCCCCCTTCCCCCTTACTCCTTTTCCCTTCACCTCTTCTTCTCCCTCATCCTTTCTTCCCTTTTCTACTCCTTCCAGTCCTCCCTCCCCCCTTGCCTCTTCTCCATGGTTTCTTCTTCCCCTTCCCTATCGTCTTGTATCTATCCCCATCCCTTTTTCCCCTCTTCCTCCCATTTTCCTTTTTCCTTCCCTTCTCATCCCACTTTCTCCTTTTCTTTCACTTCCTCACGCTTCCTTCTCCCCATTCATTGACGTTCTATTCCTTCCCCATCCTCTTCGTTCTCTCTTATTCACACCAACCTTTTTATCTTCCTAAATTCCTTCATTCCTCTTTTCCTTGTCCATTTCTCCTCTTTACTCCACTTTATTTTCATTTTTTTCCCATTTTCCCTTCTTCTGTCTGACTTTCTCCTTGTCTCCTTCTCTGTCTTTACTTCCTTTTCCCTCGTTATTACTTTTATTATTTCCTTATTTTTCCTCCTTACTTCGCTACCTCTTTTCTCTTATCTTGGTCTTATCTTCCATTCGTCTCTTTCTTCCCATTTTCCTCTCTCTCTCTCTCTTCTTTCCTCCGTGATTGCCATCCAACACCTGATTGACACCTCGCGACAAATGTGGCCTCAGATACCATCACCAAAACCCTCGCTCCTGTATATCTCTCTCTCTCTCTCTCTCTCTCTCTCTCTCTCTCTCTCTCTCTCTCTCTCTCTCTCTCTCTCTCTCTCTCTCTCTCTCTCTCTCTCTCTCTCTCTCTCTCTCTCTCTCTCTCTCTCTCTCAATTCTACAGCATGGTCTTTCTTACTCCTGTACATTTTTTTTACTTGCTCTTTCGTCACCTTTCAAATTAATCCTTTCGGAGACGAGGAGGATAACGAGGACGAGGTGGCTTCAATCGTGACTGTGACGAAACTTGTTACGTGTTTGAGATTTTTTTTTTCTCTCTCTTTGTTTGCCGTTTTTATATATTTACAAATGCGAGAAAGAACAGCATTAGAGTGTGAAAACCAAATCGAAATGGTGTTGTGAAAGGCAAGGAAGGAAGTTAAGAGGAAATATAACAAGAAATGGAGAATAGAAAAGATGAAATAGGAATGAAAAGAACAGGAAAAAAAGAAAGGGATCTATTGGAAAAAAAGAGATAGCAGATAGTGAAAGAGGTTACTTCTGGGGCGGACATAAAGAAAGAGGGAAAAAAGAGGAGTAAGTAAAATGCGAACAAAAAGGGAAGGGTGGGCGAATGAGTATCTTTCTGACGAGAGGGAGGAAGAGGAAAATACGAAACAGGAGGAGTAGAAAGATGAAGCTTAAACGTAGATGAATAGTCAGGAAGAAGAGAAAGCAATATAGAATGAAGAGGAGGATGACTTTGAAACGATGACGAAAGAGAAGGATGCTTGAAGGTGTATATTGCCAAGGAAAGAAAGGAAGACGAATAAAACAGAAAAGAAAGTAAAGCAGTATTAGGTGGAAGAGGAAGAAAATATAGATGGTTAGGAAGAAGTTGAGAAAGTTAAAAGGGGAAGGACTAAGACAGGATGAATGGGTGGATATCTTGCTGGGAAGAGAATGGAAGAGGAACAGAACAAGGAGGAAAAGGTAAAATAATAGAAGAGTAGGTAGAAGAGGTTGGGTGGTCAGCGAGGAAGATGGGTAGGTGAGTGTCATGCTGGGGGACAGTAGGGGGTGCCATTGTCTCCTGGGGCTGTAACCTGATACCCCAGGCACCCCCTACAGCCACCCTAGCCCCCTCCTGACCCCCCTTCACCCACAAGAGGAAAATAGAGACACGAGACACTGACCAACCGGATTTTTATCGATCGTGTCTGTTTTTGAAGTTGTGGTGAGTTGGAGAGAGAGAGAGAGAGAGAGAGAGAGAGATAAATAATGTATATATCTTAACGAAAAACACAAAATTGAGTGTGTGATACTAGTTTGTGTGTGTGTGTGTGTGTGTGTGTGTGTGTGTGTGTGTGTGTGTGTGTGTCACCTGTGCCCCCCCTCCCCCCCTCACGCAGCATAGGCCTGAGAGGGAGGTGCATTACATTACCGGCTCGCGCGACACAGGCATCAAAAAGTTTCGTTCACGTCACCGAAACTCATCTTCCCGAAATGAACGAAAATAAAACTGAAGAAAGCACAACATCATCACTTGTTCATCTACTAATATCGACACGGAAATGGTTGAATATTCCCTTCAAACGTATATTATTTTAGTGGGGAAATGAAAGTCAATAACACATAACAAACACGGAAGAAAATTAAACACACACGAAAGAAAATGGGAACGACGCCTTGTGGATCGGACCCGCCTTTTTTTCCTCCCTCCCTTTTTTCCCTTTACTTTTTTCAATCACTTTTTTTGCTCATCCTCCGGTTTGCCCCTATTTATCACATTTCCCTTTCTTCTGCTTGCAAAGGTCGCCCCTCTCCTCCTTGCCCTCTTCCTCCTCGTCCTCCTCCTTTTTTCCTCTCACCTTCGGCCTTCTTAGCGAACCTTTCCATTTTTTCTCCTCGGTAATATTCTCACATTTAGATGCAACGACTCTTTGTCTGGAGGGTATACAGTTGCCAAGGGTAAGACTCGCCCCTTAGAGAGTGTCAGGGGTGAAGGGAGGCTCAGGGTAGGGGACCTTATAGGCTCTTTGGGCACGAGGAAGGGCGGGAGGGCAGGAGGGAAGGAAGGGATGGAGGGGAAGGAGCTGAGGGTGAAGGTAGGACGGTATAAGTTCTTTGAGAGGAGACATTAAGAGGGTAGGTATAAAAGTAGTAGCTGAGAGAGAGAGAGAGAGAGAGAGAGAGAGAGAGAGAGAGAGAGAGAGAGAGAGAGAGAGAGAGAGAGAGAGAGAGAGAGAGAGAGAGAGAAGACCTATAAATATTTACGAGTAACAGCAAACGTAACGTAAAATTAGCCTCGACACAGCTACACAGGAACTGAATCTCGTTGTGGCTGACTAGGGATGAAGTGACACGGGGCGGGGCGGGGCGCGGCGTGGTGGTGGAGGGGGGAGGGGGATGGAGATAGTAACAAAGTGGAACAGTGATGGGAGCGTGAGGAGTTTGAATGGGAAAGAGATAATCTAAACAAGACTTTGGGGCACGGACGAGGACATAATGCAGCAGAGAGGAGAGAGAGAAGTGAACTGTAATCATATGAGGCAGAGAAGAGAGGCGGGAAGCTGGGAAAAGGAGATGAATTTAAACCGATATAATTATAGTAGAATTTAATCGATGCGAGGTGGAGTAGGGAGCAGATAACGTTATGGGAGTATCAAATAAGAGGCAACATAATGGAGAATACCACACATGAGTTATATGGTGATGTGTACGGAACAAGACGAGGCGTAACTAAGAGAGGTGGTGGGTAAATATCAAGAAGTGTTATAGTATCGAAATGTATGGAGCAAGGCAGTGGTAGTACGGGTTCAGGAGGGTAGAGAACAGCCTAGAGGGTTTGTATGGAAAGATAAATGATAAGACGGCAAAAGCAGAGGGAAAAAAACAAGCTGGAAATCCGGGATATATTCGAGACAAGATGAAGCGTTGATGAAACAGGAGCAACTAATTGTACATCACATCAATAGGAGGTGGAAGGTTGATGTGTTATGGGTGAGCAGAGTGTGAGAAGTGCTTATATAGGGATAGGTGTGTTAGGCGTTCATGGAAAAGCAAAAATTCTAGCCCACGTTGCCAGAAGGGGATGGCTCTCTGGCTGGCTGGCTCGCTGGCTGGTTGGTTGCTTGCGTGTCGTGCCTGGGAACGTCCTCGTGATTATGGTGCGTTCATTGAGGCTTTATGCAGATCACCGCCTGACTGCTACTTCCCTTGCCCTCCATCACCTCCCCCCTCTCCTTCTGTTCCTCTCCCCTGCCCTGCCACCATCCCATTCCCTTCCCCTTTCCTTTTTTTTTTCCTCTCCTTCCCATTCTTTTCTTCTCTCCTCTTTTTCTTTCGCCATTCCCTTCCCCTTTCCTCTTTTTTCCTCCTCTTCCCATTTTCTTCTTCTCTCCTCTTTTTCTTTTCCAATTCCCTTCCACTTTCCTCTTCCCCTTCCCTGTTTTACCGTTTTCTCTTTCCCATTTCTTTTCCCCTGTCCATTTATTTTCCCTTTCCATTCCTTTACTTTTCCATTTCCCCTTTTTATGTTCTCCTTCCCCTTCCCTCGTCCTCCGAAATTCCTCCCTAGTTCTCATTTGTAGTCTCTTCCCTGTTTCTTTTCCTCTTTTTTTTTTCCCTTTCCCATATTTTTCCCTATCCCAATTTTTCCCAATTTACACTTCCCCTTCCCTTCCCTCCTTCCCCTTCCCTTATTTCCTTCCCCTCACCCCTCAACACCGTGATTCCTCCTCTCCCTCACCCCCCACCCTCACCCTCCTCCCTCGCCATCACCACCACACCCACAACAACCCGTCGCCTCCTCTCCCACTCTCAGCCAGCCACGCCCGCCCGCTGCCAGCCCGCTCCAGCCCTCAGCCGCCCACGCACCGTTCTCGTGTGACCGGGACTCTACAGGGCGTGGGCTGGCGTGGGCGTGTGCGTGTAAGGTTGGTGTCACCTCGTGGGAAATCGAATCTATTGCTTGTTCCCCTTTTTTTATTCTTTATCCATTTTGTGTAGTTTAAAGGTTTGCAATTTACCTGTGTAGTCAATATTAGGTTTTCGCACGCATGCAGGTTTTTTCTCACGCACACACACACACACACACACACACACACACACACACACACACACACACACACACACACACACACACACACACACACACACACACACACGCACATGCACACACACAGACCCCGATGTTTGTGTACGCGACGAGATTCAACGCACGATAACTATTTCTGGGGACATTGAAATTCCTGCCTCTAATCCTGCCCTTCTGCCTCCTTCCTCCTCCTCCTCCTCCTCCTCCTCCTCCTCCTCCTCCTCCTCCCGCCCCATTCCCCCATTCATCCCCGTGTCCCTTAGCCCATTGCTCTGATTAAGTAATGGCCGGGTAGGAATGGCTCGCTTTTATCCCTCCGTGTTTATTGTGCGAGGGAGGCGCGGGCATGTGACCATCTTGAAGGCGGGGGGCAAGGGGCAAAGGGTGGGTGGATGGTGGGGCGGGTCGGGGCGGGGTCAGCCAGGTGGACGTGCGGGTGGTTGGGGTGACGGGGTATGTCGGGGGGTCATGGGGGGTAGGGGGTTAAGAGGGGGGAGGGTGTCGCATGCCTCTTAAGATGCCTCCATGACACCAAAAGAAATTGTTCACATTTTTGGCGCTCGTCACCTCGTTGGTCTTTTTTTTTATGTGTGAGTAAATATTTTTTTGTGTGTTTAGCTTGTCTTGTTATTTATATTTGATTCAATGTATTCTTGGCTTTTCTTCCTTGTCGTTTTCTCATAAATATCCGTTTCTTATATGGCTGTTCTTGTTTTGTTGTACGTATATGTTATCTTTTTTTTGCTCTGGTCTCATTTTCTCAGTTTGGTTTATTTTTCCTCTACTGCAGTGTTTGTTTTTGTCTTCCACCTAATTTACCTTGTTTACTATTTCTTAAACCTTTCATATTCATCACTTTCTTATCGTTTCTGCCACACACGGAAAACTATTTGCATTCGTTATTTTTAATCACTTCCTGGAAAACAACCCTCTTCTCTCATTTATCATCGTATTCAGTATAATAAGAAATTCTCGTGTTATTAAACGTTATTTCTTGGAACGTAATATCATCATTAAACCTTTTTCGTCTCCTTATAATCCTTGGCGGCGTCTTGATCCTGTCCTGCAGCTGTCTCGTTAGCAGGAGCTCAAGACGGGAGGAATTTCGGGGAAGAAAACGTAAGGGGGGAGGAAGAGAGGGAGGACGCGTGTAATTTTCATGATAATGAGGTCGGATCAAGCCTCATTCAGCCTCGTCTTACCTCGCTTTATCTTTGACCATTTTTTTTTCTTCCCTTACAGAATTTTACCTGCCTTTGTGTGTGTGCATTTCAAGCCGGCGACCTTCTCTCCTCTTCTCTCTCTCCTGCCTTCACCAACCGCCCCCGCATCTCCTTTCCCTCCCCCCCTTCACCTCCACCTATACCCTCTTGCACCCCCGCCCCCAACCCACGCCTATGTCTATACCTGCACCTCCTACCTTGATACTAAGCTTTCAGACTCCTGGTATTTAGTGAATATATGAATTTACCTTATAGTATTTAGTAGTAGCAGTAGCAACAATAGTAGTAGTAGTAGTAGTAGTAGTAGTAGTAGTAGTAGTAGTAGTAGTAGTGGTACCAATAGCAGTATATGTGGTAGTAGTTATATTCAAGACATTAGCATAAATATTTTCAATACTAACAAAATAACGACCAATAATAACAATAATAATCTGACGTTTTAAAGTAAAGTTCAAAACACTTCGGCATTTCTCAAGTCAAGGGAAAAAAATCCGGGACAAGTTGTATCGATCACATTTTATTTCCCTCCTTTTCTCCACCCACGCTAGGCCGAGAAAGGAGAGAGGAGGGAGGGAGGGAGAGAAGGAGGGAAGGAGGCAAGAGATCGGGGCGGGAGGCAGGCAAGGCGGAGAGGATTGAATAGACGAGAGTGGGTGGGTTGGGGAGAGAAAGGAGATGAGAGAGAAAGAAGAGAGGGAGGGAGGGAAGGAGAGGAACGAGAGGAACGTACAAGATGAAAGGAAAGGCTCGATTTTGGTGGAATTTAGCTGGTCAGTCTTGATCCTGTTTGTCCACCAGGAACACTAGCATACCTGTGCCCAGATTATCCCAAGTGCATGGACCACGCCCCTACAAACTCCCTTATGCTTCTTGGTCTTTCTTTGCTGCCTTTCCCTCCTTCCTTTTCTGAGTCCTCTTCTACTGTACCTGGTTTTTATTCCCTCAGTCTCTCATTCCTTCCCCAATTTGCCTCGCTCTTATTCCTTCTTTTGCTTTCTTTTAATCTCGCGATCTTTCTTTCGTTCTAAATCCTGCCTCTCATAGTGATTCTTTTGCTTACTTTTTCTTTCTTGGTTACTTTCGAGAACTTCTATACTGCCCATTATGGCTCGTTGTCTTTCTAACCTAATTTTGCCTTAGTTTTCTTCTATTTATCTTTTTTATGCTTTCTTCTCCCTCTTAACACACTTCTGAGTCGCTCTCAATATTGTTTCATTCTCTTTTCGTTTCCTTAATGTCTAACTTTTTTCCTTCTACTGTCTCTTCTGTTGTGTCCTTTTCTTTCCTAGAGCAGTTCTTAGTCCTCCTTTGCTGCCTCTGGTTCTTACTGTCACTATTTTCGTTTCCCTATTCAGTCTCACTTATTTTTCCTCATGTCTCTTTTTGCTCCTTGTCCTTCATAGCTAATTGACCTTCCCATACAGGCTCTTTGCTGCCTCGATTACTCTTCCCTTTCCACGTTTTCTCTTCCTCGCGTCTTATTCTTTTCGTCTTACCCTCGCTCATTATTGTATCAGTCTCTCCCTTTTCTCTCAGTCATTTCTCTTGCGTCCATCACAGTTGGTAAGGCTGTCATTTCCATTCTACTTTTCTTCGTGTCTTTCGTCATTCTTCTCTTGCTCATATTACAATTTTTTTCTTCTTATTTCTTATATAATTATTTGCTTCTAGTGCGTATCTCTTTAAAGGTCACAATATTTTCCTTCTATAGTAGTAGCAGGATAGGGACCTAGACTCTCCGTGGTGGTGATGGTAGGGGTGGAGGTGGAGTGTAACGGCAGGAATGGTGTTAAAAGTAGGAGAAGAGGAAAAGGAGGAAGAGGAGAGAGCTTGTTACCTGATGTCTATTGTGTGTGTACGTGGAGTCAGGAACACCTTGATTAGATTGAATACATTGATAGATAGATAGTACCAGTAGTGAGCTTCCTGACATGAGAGCGCCGGGCCACTCTCCTCTCGCTACCCCTCCAGTCGGCGCCCCCTGCAGCGTGAGGCATTCGGGGCGTTCACAGTCGTTTTACACCTAGCGCGTTCCCACAGGTGACGGCCTCTAATTAATCATGGGAGGGACGTCACTTTCCGGGCGAGTCAAAGCGTGTTGTGGCGTCCAGGTCCTCGCGAGGGTCCAAGGAGCGGCGGGAGGAGGAAAAAATGACGCGGGCAAATAACATGACATCATTGTAATTCGTTCCGATGCGAGGCTTGTTTGGTTATGGGCGTTTATTGATCGTTTATGGAGCTTTGATGTCATTGCTGAAGATGTTTTTGCTTGTATACTTAAGGGATATACAAAGGAAGTGAAGAAAATGATAACGGATAATGATAATAACAACTAAAAATCACTGTAGTGGATTTTGCTAACATGTTTGTTTGGCTGTGTTCGTTTATTGATAATTTGGGATATTTTTCTTCATTTCTTACGGATATGGTAAAACCCATCTTAGTCTTTCCTTTTACCAAATACAGAAAGGATTATGCACAAAAACGTTTACTTTTATATTTACTTACGAAATCAATAGACATTCACTTCAGCATTAAAGACTATATACTTTTTCATAAGGAATTCAAACCCACGAAAAGGAATCAAGACATATGTACCAAGGAACTCGAAGCTACTGAAGGGAATCAATACATATTTACCAAGGAACTCGAAGCTACTGAAGGGAATCAATACATATTTACCAAGGAACTCGAAGCTACTGAAGGGAATCAATACATATTTACCAAGGAACTCGAAGCTACTGAAGGGAATCAATACACACTTCCCCACCATTACTCAAGCCCTGGCCGCTGATGTTATCTCGGGGTGGGAAGCGACGCAGAAGAACGTAACGATGAATACCTGAGCTTTGTCCGGCCGAGGGAAGGGTTGCGGCCCCGTGCTTGCCCCCACAAAGCCCTGATGGATCCGTGTTTATCTCTAGCGCCGATAAGATCAAGCCCCGCGACCCTCTTCCTCGGCGGCCTGTGAGAAGAGCCACTCACTCGGGAAAGAGGAACAGACCCGAGGGAGGCCGAGGAGGGAAAAAATGCTGTGGCTTCTTGTCCTAACAGAGTGGAGGTCCCGCGCCGCAGCCTCCTCGCTAACCTGCCTTAATTGGCCATTCACTTCGCCAGACAGAAGCACAGCAGCAAAAGGAAGAGTGGGAGGAGGAGGAGGAGGAGTATGTGGAGGAGATAAATGATGGAGGAGGTTTAGAAGGCGTAAAAGTATTTGCCTAATGCATATGATTTACCTGAAATTTCTTTGTATTCACTAAATTTCCATGAGTCTTGAGACGAGCAAATAAACTAAGCTCACATGATGGCTAAAGCTTGAAACTCAGAGATAAGAGTAATACAATAAGAAAAAATGCTCTTTGTCTTGCTCTATTATCCCCTACAGACCTTCTTACAATCGAACTTTCATAATAAAAACTGAATAAGAGCACATACTAAGCCTGCATACTGATTAAAGTTTACAGTATGAAACTTAAAGGCACATACAGCAACGTACTTCAAGCCCTGTGTCATGTCTTAATGGTAACATGTTAATTAATGTCAAAAGAAAATGGGAAAGTTGCATATTGTTTAAAGCTTACAGCAGGGAACTCAAAGACACACAGCAACGTACGTAAAGCATTATGTCATGTCCTTCTGGTAACATGATAATACCGAAAGAAAAAACACATCCTTCTTAAAACCAAGGTCATGGAAACTTAACTTCACTCTCCACTTAGTCGGGCGCAGCAGCTGGTTGGAGTCGCTCGCTTCAGGCAAGTTCGTGGCTGTAAAGTGACTGACAAGATCGCGACGTCTAATAAAACAGCCCGTCCAGCACACAATGATATTACTCTCGCTTCAGAACTTCCTTTAGACGATCCCTTTAATTGTTTGAAAAGATTTGAGTGCCACTAAACAGTACCGCGATTCGTCTCTTAATGTAAAATGCAACTGTTTGTCTGATAACTTTGGGCTTAATTACAACACTCCCACTTCTGAATCTAAATGTACTTTGTTTTTTGTTCGTACTATGTTTTTTTTCCTCTTCCTGGTCTTCCTCCTCCTCCTTCTCCTCCTCCTGCAGCCATCCAATCATACTTACGCATCTAGAATCAACATCAGTGCATTATTCTTCTTATCTCTTATTACTGCTCTCCGCACCACATGTTCCTCTGCAGCCTAGATTATATACCAGACATTCCCAGTACCACAGCAAATGCCACACCCTAACACAGCCTCCCACAGCCGCTCACAACCTTTTCAACTCTTCCACACTCCTGCACAGAAACTTTCTACACACTGAACATATATGACAACCTTCCACTCTCCCACAAACCCCTCCGCACAATCTTCCACATCTGCACAGTCTGTCTTCCACCACTACGCACCCACACTATCCCTCACACCCTATTCCACAATTCCACACTATTTATCTATAATGGGAACATACGCTAAAGTTGGGAGAAGCCTCGGAACCCCTCCGCCACACATACCTCCACATACCTCCACAGTCTCTCTTCATCCACTACATACACCCCCACACCATGTATACCACACCTCCACACCACCATACAGCCCAAGTCGCGGTCTGTTCGTGGGATCCAAGAGGCTGTTCATCACGGAGGGTCTTGTTGGGGCTGACTCGGCGATCCTGTTTTGAGTTCTCGCGGGAATCCTTGGCTCGGCGCTGAATACCTACCAATTAGGCGCGGTTAGGTGAAGGTTCGTGGGTCGGAAGCGTTAGACTGACTGACTGACGATCGCTGCTTGATTTCTTCTTCTTCTTCTTCTTTTTCTTCTTCTTCTTCTTCTTCTTCTTCTTCTTCTTTTTCTTCTTCTTTTATATTCCCCTTCTATTTCTGCTTCTGCTTCTGGTACTTGTTCTTCTTCTTGTTTTCTTCTTGTTCTCTTCTAGTTCTTCTTGTTCTTGCTCTTCCTCTTGTTATTCTTCTCTGTCCTCTCCATCATAGCACTCGGTCTTCTGTCCACCACATCTACCTCCTCCTCCTCCTCCTCCTCCTCCTCCTCCTCCTCCTCCTCCTGTGCTAGCAAAACAGATATCCATCACCTCTGATATTCAAACTCGGACAGCACTGTGAGACTCGAACACACACACACTTATACTGCTCTGTGGGTATGTAAACGAATGCGCACACACACACACACACACACACACACACACACACACACACACACGCACACGCACACGCACGCCGTTTGGTATCTTCATCCATGGCATTCCAACGCATTATATTTCTTTCCTTACTCTCTGGCTCTATTTTCGACATCAGTTCAGTCTCTGGACCAAACTATTCTCACTAACTATAATTCGCCGCCGTTTTGGGTTACTAAGGAGACGAGGAGGAACAGTAAAGGGGAGAAACAGGAAAAGACAAACAGAGCATGCGAGAGAGGGAGAGGAAACAGCAGATCTCAGGAAGGAAAGCGCGGGACAGACAGACAGAGATCTCCATATAAACAGACAAATAGAAAGACAAAGATAAAAGACAGGAGGACTAAAAGAGAGACAGGCAGGCAGATAAACAACTAAAAACTAAAGGAAACAGATACATGGTTATAGAGAGGGAAAAGTTATGGAGGGAAGAGGAGCGACGAGGCGAGGGGGAAGGATCGGGGTGGGGGGGTCGGGGAGTCAGTAGGGGAGAGGGGGAGGGAAGGACAACCAGCCTCGGCATAGCTCGCTCATCCTTCACGCTTTCCTAAACATTCCCATCGTCCATCTGCCTTGCCGTAGCAGGTGAATGTGACAGACACAATGACATTTTTTACGGTGCACACAATTTCCCGCGACACTGGAGGCTGGGAGGGGGAAGGGGGAGAGGGAAGGGGGAGGGGGAGGGGAGAGGGAAGGAGGGGAATGGGTGGAGGAGGAGCAGTAGGTTATAGGGATGGGAGGAAATGGGGTGGGAGAGCATGGGAGGGTGGTTAGGGAGGGTTGGGAGAGTGGAGGAGAGTGGATGGGAAGTTAGGGATGGGTTGAGAGTCCAAGGATAGTGGAATGGATGAGAAGTGGGAAGAGATGGTGAGGGATAGGTGGGGATGGGATGTGTGGGGTATAGTGGAGGTGCGGGAATGTGGAGGAGCAATAGAGTTTGTGGATAGATGTAAGTAATCAAAAAAGAATGTCTGTTAATATGGTGGAGGGATGGAAAATCAAGAATAGATAGGTCGTTGGATAGACTGAAAAAGGAGTAGCATGATTTGGATGGAGGGATGGGATGAAGAGAAGGGATGAATGCCATAGGTGGATACTGTATGAGTGGAAGACTATCAGGAGGGCATGGACGCGGTAGGTGGATGAAGTGAAAGATGAGGTGGAGATAGGTGAAGTAATACGGGACACGAAGGGAATGGGAGTATGGCAAGGACTACATTGATAAGAGAATTGAAACCCATAGAACGCCATGCAATTACACCATGTACCTAACACAAACCAAAACGAGACCTTCCAACACACCATTACAAACATATATTCTCTTTCTTTACAACTAGATATTAGCCTAACCCTCTATGACAACACAATCACATCGCCTCAACACACACACCAACCTCACCCTTACGAGACCCTATTTACCCCTCAGCCACAAGCTCCCCATCGTTATCACACTACATCTTCGAGGGGCCGAGTTGAATGCTCTCGAGACCTCAATGCACTGCTCCCTCTTTCTCTCTCTCCCTCTGTACATATCACTAAGCCTTTGATAATAGCCGAAGCCTCTAAGATACGGGAGATACCAGGGACACAGGGCTGCTAGATAAGGCCAGAAGGGCGCCTCTCTACCTGGTTTTAAGTGCAGGTGTGGCGTCTTGATAACACCTGTCCTGCCCTTACATGACTAATTAAAGCTTGCTCTCCTGCCTCACCTGCGGCCCTTGATGGAGACAGGTAGGGGCGGGAGGCTGCAGTGTGGGTCGCTGATGCCATACCTGATACACCTTTCCTATCGTCTCCCACCCTCCTGTATTTGGCGTGGCTTATTTTTTATTGTTTCGCAGGGTGAGTGACCTTTGCTATCAAGCGTGGTGGTGGATATTGATTTTCCGCCTTCCTGTTTCCAGACTTCCTGCGTTTCGTTTTTTTGTTTTTTTTTGGGGGGGGGGCTGATGGCTTTATAACTTGCTGGTGTTCCTTTTCGTTCTAGACTTGTTTATGCTTTTTCTTAGCTATAAAACCCGATGTTATAATTTTCTTCTTCCTGTTTCCCTTTTCCTGTATTTCTTCTTTCCTTTTTTTTACTCACTGTTTCTTCTTTCATTTCACGTCTGATTTGTTTTTATACCCTTTTTACACCATCTCCTCTCTACCCCATTTTTATTTACTCCTCTTATATCAGTTTCTCCATCCTGTTTTCCTTTTATCCTGCATTTCTTTCCTTTTTTTATTGGGCCTGCGTTGCACCTTTCTTTCTATACTGTTATTTGTTTTGTACCCTTTTATACCATCTTCCCTACATTCCATTCTCATATATACCCCCTTTTGCTCTCCATTTCCTTTGCACTCTTATCTTTTCCTCCCCACCTCCTCACTACTTCGAGGTCTGAGAACATTGAACGGTTGCACAGAACGCCACTTCAAACCCTTGCAACCCACACCTCTCCACCTGATTGTCCTCCACTCCTCGGTAGCAACATGAAGTACATTCAGAATCGTACAATGCCCTTCCTCCCTCTACCACTCCCTCCCACGTCTCTATAACTCAGTCCTCCTTCCTCCGCTTCCCTTGTCTCCACCTGTCCTCTCTTCCCCCAGGTTAACAAGGCTGCAGGTGTGATACGATCGACACCTTCCTTACAATGACAGGCAGAGAGCGAGATAAGGCCGAGAGTGTTTGGTGATTAGGGTGAAGGGAAGGTTTTATTGTGTTCCTCCTTGCAACACATTGTTTTGAGAGACGGGGAAGGGAGGGGGGTGGGAGTTGTGTGTGTGTGTGTGTGTGTGTGTGTGTGTGTGTGTGTGTGTGTGTGTGTGTGTGTGTGTGTGTGTGTGCGTGCGTGCGAGCCTACATGTCCGGCTTCTATTCCTGCCACAAAAGGGTCTGCACAGGACATGGAAGCGAGGTGAGTGGACAGGTGTGAGGGCGTGAATGAGGGTGTGGGTGTGGGAGCTGGCGTGGGTGAGGGTGGGCGTGGGTGGAGAAGGTCTAGGTCACCCGCTTTGCCCACCCTCACCCGCCTGCACCACTCACATTCGTTTCCTGTCAAAAATCTTCACTCGTTTCTTCCCTCGCTCACTTTCCCCTTTCCCTCTCCCACGTCCCCTCATGCAACCCTCCCACACACCTTTACCTGTCCCCCTTACACACCTACACATCACATCATAGCAAATACCTCAATCTCATGCGCCTTCACGAACTACGGAAGTGTTAGAACGAAAAATAAAGAAAAGCACTGACATGTGACCAATAAGTGTCGTGTATCGCGTGCTAAGAGGCAATAAACACCACGATAATGTGCACTTTAGAACAAAATTACACCTGGCCACCTTTTGTCCAGCGCGGTGTGGGTGTGGGGAAGTGACGCCCACCTGTGTCTGTACCTGTGTGTCCGTATACCTGTGTGTGGGAATGAAAGGGGGAGGAGGGCAAGGACAGGTGGTATAGGTGAGGACAGAGGGCAGGAAAGGGGTGAAAGGGTGAGAAAGGGCAGTGTTCAGGGGTCACGTAATCTGTGTGGGAAAGAAGGTGTTGCAATAGTGGTGATTGGAGGTGGTGACAAGTGGTGGTGGGGGATGGTGGTGACTGGGAGAGAGTGGTGGTTGTCTTTTGGGTTAGTAGTGAGAGTGAGTAGAATTTTGCAAGAGTATTATTTGTTTTGGGTGTGTTAATAATACTGAAAGTGAGTAGAATTTTTGGGACATTAATATTTTTTTTGTTTCTGTTAGTGTTTCTCTCGGTTGTGATATTTTAAAGTATTATAAGATTGTTTGCTCTCCCGGTTTTATGACAAAGAAAACTTACTTATCAATGAACATGCTTAGTATGTCTCCCATGTCTGGTCTATCTTCCCACAGTATTCACGGGCCAGAAAAAGGACGTGACTCATATCGGACGCAATTCAACGCAGAGAATAGTGTCACGCATGCGCTGTGGTGATATATCTTACGTGGTGTTTGTTACAGAATTTAAGTGCACGTGACACGCAACACGGGCCGGAAAAGTGGCCATGCATGCGTCAGGGGATTAGTCGTTACGCAGAGGCGCTAATCACCGTTCCTAGGGATTAAACAAACTAATAAAGGATGTGACGAGGGATTACCAGCACGCCACGAGGACATTAGTCGAAGCGGGGATTACCTGCAACGCTTAAAAGATCGGGAGTTCATCTACGTGTGGGCGCGCGGGCGTAACCTGTGTCCAAGCTCGCCTGTACCTCACATAATGGGGGGAGGCCACACCCTTCCTTCCTTCCTTCCTTCCTTCCTCCTTTACTTCCTTCCTTCCTTACCTGACCAGCATGTTTCCTTCCTCTCCGGCGTGTTCCTTTTTCCGGTTACAAGCTCGTGAGTCCCCGCAGCATCACACAAACACGCACATCCACTCCATTCTGTACTCATATTCATCCCCCAACACTGTTACCTACTTCTAATTTTCTTATCACATATCTCTATCTTACATTCATTCTACCATTACACGGTCAACATTCATGCTCTTAATGTATCCAATTTTAGCTCCTACATCAGCCTCGTTCACGCTTCATCTCCTCGCAGCATCCCCAAACCTTCATCTCTCACTCAACATCTCAACCTTCATCTGGGCACCTAGTGTTATCTCGCTACTTATACCTCATTCATGCTACAGCCTCATACCTCAATATCCTTCCCTCCTGCCATCACCAGTACCTGACCCCATCTTTTCTCCGAGCTTTTTTTTTTCCATCGTTATATTGCATCATTCATACTGCAGCCTGACACATCCTTTTGCCTTCACCATGGCCATAATTACCTGTCTCACTCTCCTTTCGCTTCCCTTATCTTCACTCTCCTTCTTTCTTCCCCTTTTCCACGTCTAATGATGCCTTTTTTTTAATCGCTGGTAAATTTGGGGAAGTTATTAAATTGAGAACACCCATCTCTCTGTCTTTCTTACAAACATACAAACAAACAAACACAGTAAACAGGAATATTCCCGTATTTCACACACACCGAATTCCGCCACGCACTGCCTATTACGTCCACCAATCTCTCGTCACGCTGTCCCCCCCTTAACCCCCTTCCCTTCCTCCCCTTCCTGCCTCTTCCCTTCCCTTCCCTTCCCTTCCCTCCCCTCCCCTTCCTCTTCCTTCCCTGCACCACCCCACCCCTTACCCCTCCCCTATCACCCAGGATCACCCTCTCACCACACCTGCCGTCGCAACCACCGCCCCCTCACTCCCACCTTGCTCCCCTTCCCTCCATCCCCCGCCCACTCTACCCCGTCACGCCCCGACTAGCCAAGGGGTGCGTGGCTGCCAGCACCTGACCGACCCTTTGTCCCCAGGTGAGCTGTACCTGTGTTTGGCCTCGTCCGGTGTGGCGGCGAAACAGACAAACAGACAAACTCGCTTCCTGGGGGTTATTTCAGGGCGTGTCTCGGAGGTGTTTGTCGTGTGGAGGCTGACTGGATGAATTGCCTTTATTTTCCTGGATGATTTTGGGTTGTAATGAGTGGATGATTTGGGTTATTATCGTCGTTTGGTCCGCCTTTTGTTGTGTTGGTAATTTTGGCTTTTGGTGGTTAACGAAGGTATTGTTATGTGGGTTTGTTGGTATTTCGGGCGGTGTGGCTTATTGGTTATCGTATTCTGTATGGCGATTTTTTTTTTATACCTAGTTGTTGTTGGTTTGTTGGTTAATGAGTATATTGTTTAGGTTTGTTCATAGCTTTGGTGCGCCTGCTCTTCTTTTTTTCTTGTTGTTAAGTATTGGTTGAGTATTGGATTTGGTAATTATTTTTTGTAGAACCTCGTCGTAGAAACTTTAGTTCTTGTTAAAATTGGTTCCTTGTCTTTGATCCAACAGCTTTCATCATTGTATTTCTTCATTATGCCCTTAACCACTCTTTTATATGTATCTCTATTTTCTATGTATCCCGCTTTTCTATATACTACTGCTACTCTACATAATACTCCTCAATGGATGTGCCACTCTCCTCTATGTAACATGTTTCTCTGTGTATTCCTCTTCACTAAGCACCGTTTCCTCAGTATAGCTTCAGCATCGCCCTTCTTATCGTCGTCCTTTCGTAAACTTTCTTGTGTAAGGGAAAGAAATGTTTTGCTGCTTCCTCTAAAACTCCTCGTCTCAGTTTCACCTCCATTTCCTTTTCGTACTCCGTTCCTCTTGACTCATCGTGACCCTCTTGACGGAGTAAGTAGGGCTGGGGGGGGGGAAGAGAGAGAGAGAGAGAGAGAGAGAGAGAGTACAGTCATCTCATTACCATCATAAAATAAGAAAAGCAGTATCTTCATTAACATCAATAATAGCAGTTATTTACGATAATAATAATAATAATAATAATAATAATAATAATAATAATAATAATAATAATAATAATAATAATAATAATAATAATAATAATAATAATAATAATAATAATAATAATAATAATAGTAATAATAATGACGACAACAACAAAGACTCGGCATCAATATCTGGTCATAGTCCGTGAATAGGCCTATCTGTAAATGCTTTCACCCAGGATACGCCCATTCACGAACACACGCGCGCGCGCGCGCGCGCGCACACACACACACACACACACACCAAAACACACACACACACACACACACACACACACACACACACACACACACAACACACACACACACACACACACACACACACACACACACACACACACACACACACACACACACACACACACACACACACACACACACACACACACACACACACACACACACACACACACACACACACACACACACACACACACACACACACACACACACACACACACACACACACACACACACACACACACACACACACACACACACACACACACACACACACACACACACACACACACACACTTGTTTGCCCAGGTAATTTCAGGAACACCTGCCTTTAACTGCCTCACGTGGTTCACCTGGTTGCCGTTGAACCCTTAAGTATGGCGAGCCTTTCGTTGTAGCGGAGTCATGTTACTTTGAATATTGTCTTCATCTTGCCGTAATGGTATTGAGCAAAGATTGTTGACTAACTATTTTCCTATGATATGATTTCGATCCACTCTGATATTTTATTGGTGAAAATATTGCAGTAACGACAAACGATTCTATTCTACGACTTAACTCTGTGCCCTTAGTAACATCACCACTGAAAATTATATGTTAATGTTTTCTTGAACGCTAATAAATTTTCATTTATACAAGCTCTCATGTCGGTGGAAGTGCTAGAACATGTGATACGAATCTCTATATAAATAGAATTACTAAAAGAGGTTTTCGGGTCATCGTGTCAACATTATGACCGTAGTCAGACGTTTCATCGTTCCAATAATTCACGTAAACATTCTTCTTATAACTAGTGAGCTTCACAGTTCCCGCCACGGCTGTGCAGACGGTCATGTTTCTATAACTGATGTTTCTTAATATTTTTCTTTTAAAAACTTTCACCTATTACAAGTGTTTTAGGCTATTTTATCCGTAGTTGCTGTAGATTATAATAATAATAATAATAATAATAATAATAATAATAATAATAATAATAATAATAATAATAATAATAATAATAATAATAATAATAATAATAATAATAATAATAATAATAATAATAATAATAATAACAATAACAATAACAATAACAATAATAATAATAATAATAATAATAATAATAATAATAATAATAATAATAATAATAAAATCACCATAACATCAATCACATTATGCACTCCTCTTTGCTTTCTCACACTACGCACGAGGCTTTAGATTGCAGGAAACAGGAAGTGTCACATTTAGAGGTAACAAACATAATAATAATGGTGAAAGGAAATACAACAACAACAGCAACACTAGTGACAACAACACACACTCCGTCACCTTTCCACACAGCCCATGAAACCAAAACGCAAAAAGAAGCGAAACAACTCAGATATAAGAGCTACCATAACCACACAACCATTAACAACAATAGAAGTAGTAGAAGTAGTAACAACACCAACAACTAATACTGCATCGCTTCTCCACACTGCCCATAAAACCAAAAAAAAAAAAAGAGAAAGCAAAACAACCGAAATTTAGGAGCTAACACAACCACAAATATAATAACCACAACAGCAATAGCAATACTAACAACAACAACTATCAGCCCATCGCCTTCCCACACTGCCCATGAAGCATCAAATCGCAGGAAGCCGCAGTCGGATTTGAGAGGTAAGCCAACGTGTCTCCCCTCACCTGGCCTCACCTATGCTCTCGTCTGCACGGCCGTCACCATTACGTCACCATTACGGGATTAGCGTGCGGCGCGTCACCACCAGGGTCGAGGCTTACCGGGGATTACCTGTGACGGTCCCTTAGCGCCGCGCATTCCCGTGAGAGCCACAAAAAGTCACCTGTCCTGCATGACGGAATGCGTAAATTACAGGTGTCTGCAGGTTTCCTTTATTTCACTCAACTTTTTTATCACTCCCGGGAAGTGTATTTACTATATCTCACTTGTCATTTTTTGGTACTGTATGGAGTTTCATATTTTTATTGTTACTTCTGTTCACTTTTTCCTACCTTTTTTTTTTGCGGTTAAGAAATCAGTCAAAGGGGTAAAGAAAAAATGCCCAGCTATTCCTCCTTCTCCTCCTCCTCCTCATGCTCCTCCTCTCTTTCTACAATCTATTCTTCTTTATGATCTATTTTCCTTTTCTTCCTTCTTGTTAGTTTTCTTATTTTTCCTCCTTTCTTCTTCTTTAATAAGCTACTCGTTACTCCCGCCAAAATGAAAGAGGGAGGTTCCAGAATGTGACGAAATTTAGCTCGGGAATGTTTCGATACTCCATTCTTGAAAGAGTAAGTCAAAAGAAGAAGGAAATCAAGACAAAATAAGGCCGTTTCAAATCTTATTAGTGAAAGCGATAACATGAGGAAGATGCTGCATGGCGAAGTCTCTCATTAGGAATTAGATATATATTTATTTTCCGCGACAGAGGAAGTATAGGGCAAGAGTAAAGTGAGCTCCCACATAAAGGGTACGAAAAAAGAGCAATCAATTTGTTTCCGATAGGCGTCTTGCTATTTCCCCTCTTGAAAAATGGTCATAAGGACGAAGGAGAACTGGCGATAGAAGGTTGTTACGGAGATTGTCTGAGAAATTGATGAAAGACTGAAGATGCTGGTTAATTTTGACATTGCTGGATTTATGCGTGTTTTTTTTCTTTCCTCGTGGTGTGTTTTTATACTTCTACTCATTCGCTTTTGCTCATGATATATATATATGTGTGTGTGTTTGTGTATGTGTGTGTGTGTGTGTGTGTGTGTGTGTGTGTGTGTGTGTGTGTGTGTGTGTGTGTGTGTGTGTGTGTGTGTGTGTGTGTGTGTGTGTGTGTGTATTTATATTCATGTTTTTCTCTAATGATGCATGGATAGATTTTCATTTCCTGTGCCACGTATCTTATATTCATTAAATGTTTAGAGATTTTATTGACTTCAGTAAAGATAAATGGGGCGTGTGGGATGTGACGGATGGTAGGCCGGGGCGAGAACGGGGCGTCTGAAACGGAGTTGTGGGCAGGAAGGGATTCTGTGGACATTAAAAACTATATGTGTCTATGCCAACTGACCTCTTGCAGACTCATTTTGTTTTCTTCTTATGCTCTTAGTAGTAGTAATAGTAGTAGTAGTAGTAGTAGTAGTAGTAGTAGTAGTAGTAAGAGGTAGTAGTAGTGGTAATAGTAACAGTAGTAGTGGTAGTTAGATCTTATTGTAAAAATATCCACTGTAAGTTATATGATTTCTTTTCAGACCAGTGAAGGGAAGACGGTGGAACATTACGTAGTATGATGTGAGTACAAGTTTTATTTTTACGTTTGAAGTACTTTTTACATAATTGCTCTTCCAAATTTTCATGTTTTCATTTCTCCGCTATCCGCATTTTGTTTTGGTCGTTCTCTCGCTGTTTTATTTTTTTTTTTTATTTATTTATGAGAGAGAGAGAGTAGGGCCCATACAGACAGACAGACACAGATGCAAGAAATATAAAAAAAAGTTAAATTCACCTTTCCGATTTGCTAATTACGTGTATCTGGCCAGAGGGGAATGAACTCTAGCCTGCCTCCCCCCCCCCCTTCCGACACACCTTTACCTCTACCTTCCCTCCCTCTCCTCCCTCCCTTATCTGACTTTCCTCCCTCCCTTATCTTCCTTTCCTCCTTTCCCTTTCTCCCGTCTCTATGCCTCTTGTCCTGCTTTCTATAGTTTCTCCCTCCCTTCCTTCCTTCCTTTTCTTCCTTCGTTTCCTTCCTCTCTTCCTTACCTTTTCCTTTCCTCCCTCTTCTCCCTCCTTTATCTTCCTTTCCTCCCTTCCCTTTCTCTCGCCTGTACTATCCCCATCCCCTTCCTTCCTTCCTCCCTTTCCTTCCTTTCTCCCTTTCCTTCCTCCCTGTCCTTTCTCTCTTCCCTTTCTCTCTTCCCTTTCTCCCGCCTCTACAACCCCCATCCTCCGTTCTATAGTCCCTCTCTCTCCCTTCCTCCCTCCCTTTTTCCTTCCTTCCTCCCTTTCCTTCCTCTCTCCCTTTCGCGTTGCTATTTTAAGTGTCTCTTCCGCTCGCCTCCGGATCTAGACGTTCCAGATCCGGCCGGGCAAAGGGTGTGTCCGGCGGATGTCCGATCTCCAGAAGTGTCCGGAACAGAGCCCAACGCACCCCGCCTCCCTCCCTCCCTCCCTTCCTTTCCTCTCCTTCCCTTTCCTTTCCTCTGATACCCTTTGCCTACCTTCTTTTTCTTTATCTGCTCTCCTTTTCCGTTCCCTTGTTTTGTTCTTTCATATCCTGTGTTTTCATTTGCGTTTCATCTTTTTCGTTCTATTCTCTATGTTTTTCCTTGCATTACTTTCTGTTTCTCCTTTTCCTTTCCATTTCTTTTTTTATAAATATATTCTCATGTGTGTGTGTGTGTGTGTGTGTGTGTGTGTGTGTGTGTGGGTGGGTGGGTGCGCGCGCGCGTTAGCCAGGGGTGATCTCATTCCCCGCCACACCTGTCGTCGCTCAGGTAACAAGTGTTTCAGATTCAACTTCGAACATTTTACTTACTTCAGAAGTTCAATGACTTCTCCTTAATAAGTACGAACACACACACACACACACACACACACACACACACACACACACACACACACACCTGCCCTCGAACACCTTAGTTTCCTCTACTTTCCTTACTTAACTTAATCACCTCGCTCCCCCACACACACACACACACACACACACACACACACACACACACACACACACACACACACACACACACACACACACACACACACACACACACTTGTCCTCGTTGAGTTTCCAACTGTAGACTTGATTATTTTTTTACATTCCAGTTTCGACCTCATTTTATAATTTTAACTGGACACGTGGCACAAAACTTCCACCATAGTTATTGATTTCCGTCCATTGCTTAAGCGTTTACACATCCCTAACATGAGTCCTAAAATCGTTAACCGTCAAACGCAGACGTATTTTTTTTTATGTATATGCTGTAAGGTAGACCAAAAGGAGGCGTTTTAGCACCATGCCTATCACTAAAAAAAAGTACCAACAAACTTTTTTCACACGTACCTTTTTCAAGCCCGGATATATAAGCCTCAGGTGTAAACTAACTAATGCGATGCAAGAGCTTTCAATAAATTTAGTGAGTGGTGCGGTAACGAACCCACCGCCTCACCTGCCCGGGACCCTAATGAGCACGTGTACAGGTGAGCAAGTAGAGGGAGGGAGGGAGGGAGGGACAGGAAGGAAGGAAGAAATGAGAGGAGGAAAAGAGAAATGCAAATGAGTAAACGAGAGGGAGGAAAAGAGAGTGAGGAATAAACTAGGATAAGGGAAAGAAAAACTGAAATATGAAAGTAAAAGGAAGAAAATGGAGTCTAAGGTGAAGAAAATATTAGGGAAAGAAAGGTAGGATGTGGGAAAAAAAAAAGAGAGAGAGAGAGAACAACAAAGACGATTAGCACAGCGTTCCACAGGTGCAAGGTGAGGACGGGACACGCCTGGCTGTGCTTAGACAATGTTCGCTCGTTCTCCTTTTTTTTATTATTTAAGGTTTCCCCTCATTATCAGCCCCACCCAACCTGCCCTCTTCCTTCCCTTTCTCTTCCTGTCCTTCTCCTTCCGTCCTTTCCTTTTCCTTTCCTCTCTGTTCTTTCTTCTTATTCTTCCTTTCTCCTCATTTTATCTCCGGCTTGTGTTTCCACCGAATGTGCGCTCTTTATATTCTTTCCATCCCTTTCCTTCCCATCCTACCCCTTCCCTTCCCTTCCCTTCCATTCCCTTCCTTTCCCTTCCCTTCCCTTCCATTCCCTTCCTTTCCCTTCCCTTCCCTTCCCTTCATAACCCCTTCCCTTCCCTTCCCTTCCCTACCCCTTCCCTTCCCTTCCCTTCCCTACCCCTTCCTTTCCCTTCCCTTCCCTTCCCTTCCCTCTCCTCCTCTTTCTTTTTCCCCGTTTTATCCCTTGCTCGTGTCCCCATTCAACCGATCATCTTTCCTTTCCTTCTCATCCTTTTCATCTCTTCTGTTCCGATACTATTCCTTTCCGATACCGTTGCATTTTTCCTTCATTTCCTTTTCTTCCTATTCCTTCCCTCCTTAACTTCTCTCTCTTCACGCTACCCTCTTCTCCTATCCCCACTTCTCTCCAATATTCTTCATCCTTTCTATCATTCTCCTCTCCTCCCATTTCCCTCTCCTTCCCTTCCCCTCTCTCCCCCTTCCCCTTTCTTCCTCTCGCTGTCTCAGTTATACTTTTCTAGCCCACTCAGCATCCAATACTTTGTCTCAGCTTTCCTCCCATCCCTCCCTTCTCTTCTCCTTCCCCGTCTCATGCCTTCCCCTCTCCCCCTCCTCTCCCCATCCTTCCTCTACCCACTTTCACTCTTCCCCACCCTTCCTCTCCCCTCCCTTCCCTTCCTCCCCCTTCCCTTCCTTTCCCTCCCCTTCTCCTCCCAACCCTTCCTTTCACCACCCCTCCTCTCCTCTCCCTTCCCTTCCTCCCACTTCCCTCCCTTTCCCTCCTCTTCTCCTCCCCACCCTTCCCCCACCCTTCCTCTCCTCTCCTTCCCTTCCTCCACTTCCTCCTTCCCTCCTCTTCTCCTCCCCACCCTTCCCTTCCCCACCCTTCCTCTCCTCTCCCTTCCCTTCCTCCCCCTTCCCTTCCTTTCCCTCCTCTTCTCCTCCCCACCCTTCCCTTCCCCACCCTTCCTCTCCTCTCCCTTCCCTTCCTCCCACTTCCCTCCCTTTCCCTCCCCTTCTCCTCCCAACCCTTCCTTTCACCACCCCTCCTCTCCTCTCCCTTCCTTCCTCCACTTCCTCCTTTCCTCCTCTTCTCCTCCCACCCTTCCTTCCCCACCCTTCCTCCTCCCCTTCCTTCCTCCCTTCCTCCTTCCTCCTCTTCTCCTCCCCACCCTTCCCTTCCCCACCCTTCCATTTCCACGCCTCCCCTCCCCACACTTCCCTTCCCCACTCCTTCCCTTCCCACTCCTCCTCACCCTTCCTTCCCCCCCAGTCGTCATCATCAGCCTCACTCAACCGAGCACGCGTACCAATCGTCTGACAGTCACCCTTGTTTATCCACCTCCAGCCTTATCCCCCTCGCCTGTATCAATTCCCCATAGCCACCACGCCCTCCCGGCCCCACCATAACTATTACTCCCTCTCCCTCCCTCCCACTCCCTCCCCTCCCTCTCTCCCCACCACGCCCTTCTCACTATTTCATAACTTCGCTGCTCTGATCCATTCATAAGTTTCCGTGATGTTTCTTTTTGATGTTCTTTTTATGGGTATGTTCAGCCTTTTTGTTTTGTTTTGATGTTTTTCTTTCCGTGTTCCTCCTCCACTTCTTCTTTCGCCTCCTCCTCCCCCTCCTCCGCCTCCCCCTCCTCCAGTGCCATGCCTCCTTTTCCTGCCCACGACCGGAAGTGTTGCCTGGACAGACCTTCACTATATCCGGAAATTAATTTTGTATGTAACCTCGAGTTCCGTTTTCTTTGATGTCGTTTTCTTCGTGGGTAACTGAAGTATTTATTGTATTCTTTCTTATGTTATTGTAGGACCTTCTTTTTATTTATCTTTATTTTGACATGGTAGCGAATGATGAGAGATAGTATTGATATGGTGATGGCAGTGATGGTGATGATGGTAAGTATGGTGACGGTGGTGGTTGTGGTGGTGATTGTGGCGGTGATTGTGGTGGTGACGGTGGTGGTTGTGGTGGTGATTGTGGTGGTGATTGTGGTGGTGGTGGTGACAACAGCAGCATCCCATTGTGTGTTGTGCTTCTCGCCACACCCACAATCGATACTCACCATCCGCCTCACCACCACCACCACCACCACCACCATTACCGCCGCCCTTTACAGCCACACCCTCCCACGCCACACACACACACACACACACACACACAGATAACGTACCTCTCCCTCTTTATATGAACGAGGTAAAGTTACGCCCAAGACTGATGCGTCATTTTACCCACATCGGCGTATGTTCGCGGCCATGACTCACCACTCAACTGATTCTTGCCCTAACATCACCCTACCCTAACCCTTTTTCTGCCTTCTCCTTTTTCCTCCCTTTTTCTCTCTTCTTTTACCCTACCGATCTCGATGTCTTCATTTTCTTTATATACCTGTTTTAACTAAATATCCTATCCTTACCATATCCTTCCCCTCAACTTTCTTTCACATTTCTTCCTTCTTTTCTGTTTATCACCAACTCTCTTCCGTGTTCCGATTTCTATATTTTTCTTAATTTCTCCTCCTTTTACTTTTTTTCTCTCTCCTCCTTGCCATCACCCTCCCTCAGCCGTTCATTCTTCTATCTCCTCTTTCACTTTTATAAAATTCACATATTCTCTATATCCATCGAATAACAAGAATAAAAACGAAGAAAGGGAGGTAATGGATATGAAAAACAAAGAATTGGAACGAGGAAGTAAGGAAGGAGGAAAGAAAGAAAGAAAGGAAGGAGGAAGGAGGGAAGGAAGGAAGGAAGGAAAGGAGGGCGTGGCAGAGGACAACAGGGAGGTTAATGACACACAGGTAACGGGGCAGCAGGGTCAGGGCACGTGGCAGAGTGATGGGAAGACGCGGGGGGGAAGGGGAAGGGGAAGAAAAGGAAAGGGTGAAGGGGGAGGAAGGGCAGCTGTTGGTGGTGTTTGGACAGTTGCCGCGGCTAAGGTGAAGGCCACTGAGGGACCTGACCTTCTTCTCTTACACCTTATTTACCTTTCCTCTCCTACCTTTCCTCTCCTACCTTTCCTCTCCTACCTTTCCTCTCCTTCGTGTGTCTTGCGTGTCATAGGTGCAGTGTTGCCCTTCCTTTCCTTTCCTTTCCTTTCATTTTATGGTCTTTTATCACTTATCAACCTTGCACCTCCTTAGCTTCGCTCTCTTCCTGTTATTTTTCTTTGTTTTCTTGATGTTTCCTGACACCTTTTTTTCTTTCCTTTCGTGGTCTGTCTCCTGTTTACCTTACGTACCCTACCCTCCCCTTCCTTCCTGTCTCTGTCTCTCCTCTCCTCTTCTTTCACCCTTTGTCTTCTCTTTGCTAACTGTTACTCTTTCTTTCTATTTGTTCTTCTTTTCCTGGCTTGTTTCTTTGAGTTTTGTCGGATTGCGTTAGGTTGGGTTGGGTTGGGTTGGGTTGGGTTGGGTTGGGTTACATTAGATTTGGTTTGCCTAATTTGTGTTTGGTTTGGTTTGGTAAGGTTTGGTTAACTTAGGTTTGTATTATAAAGTATCTGATTGTAAGTTGTTTCTCTGTCAGCCTGTAGTGCTACCTCCTTCAAACTCAGTCCTACTTTCTGAAATATTCCTCAACAAAATATATCAGGTGCAATATGGCATGAAGGTGAAGGACAATATAACAAAAGGAATACATGAAATGGTGGACGCTTTTCATCAAAGAAACCATTTACGAAACCATCGATGTTGAAAACAGAATCGTGTAAGACGTAGAGTTTTACAGAGAGAAAAGGGGGAAGGGTGGAGGGAGAGAGCGCGAGCGAACGAGAGAGAGAGAGAGAGAGAGAGAGAGAGAGAGAGAGAGAGAGAGACTGCGTGTTCTGGTTCCAATTGTTAGTAATGAAAAGATAATTTCTATCATATAAACACATTTTTATTCCAGTTGGTAGAGCAGAAAACAGGAAGTCGGAAAAGATTTGTGAATGGTGAATAGTTGGAGGAGATAGTTAGGAAAGGGGGAGAAAAACGAAGAGGACAACGAAGATATGGGAAACTCTCGGAAAAGATACATGAGAGGAGGCACAAGTAGAGGGTATCAGGACACCTCTCCTCCCGAAATTGACCTCTCTTTCGACCACTCCTCTTCACTCTTTTATATGGGAGCAGTGATTAGCGGGATTTTTTTCATTGTTTTCTTTTTTCTTTTTTTTGCCATTGAGCTGCTTCCATTACTGTAAAAAAAAATCAAAGCAGAACGGGAACACAGCTTGAGTAATGGGAGGGGTTTTAAATTAGTCATACAGAGGGAGGGAGAGAATGAACAAGGAAGGAGGAGGAAGTAGAAATAGAAACAGACGGAGATAGAAAATAGGAGGAAGGATAATTTAAAAGAAGGAAAAAAAGCAGAGGATACGTTATAGACGGATAGAGAAAAAGAAAAAGAAGAGTGGATATGAGGATTTACTGGAGGAGGAGGAGGAGGAGGAGGAGGTTTGGGGAGGTTTGCTAGGGAAGGGGAAAGAGATTGGGAAAGGAGGTGGGGATGAGGAATGGAGGGAAGAAGGGAGAAGGAATGGGGAAGAGGGGGTGGGGAAGGGGTGAGGGGGGGCAGGGGACTGGACAGAAGCAGCGCCCGCCACCTGGCCAGCTTCTCGGCTCACCTGTCCTCGCCCTCACCTGCTGTCGCGGGTGTCCGGGGGGTGAGGGAGGAAGGCTGGGAGGGAGGGAGGGACTGGGTAAGGGAGAGATGTATGCGTATTTATTTATTTGTGTGCGTGTGTGTGTGTGTGTGTGTGTGTGTGTGTGTGTGTGTGTTCATTCATAGTCCCATAAACTCACTGCATAGTAATCTTGTATAGCTTAATCCTCGGAAGTTCTTAGGCTCTCAAATAACGACTCAATTTTTCGACAACAAAAATAAAATAAAAGCGAGAGACATGACACAGCTACTGAGAGCCTTAGATTGGATAGGCTGCATGACTAACTGGCTTGGCACTGGCCGGCTAACTGGATGCTGCCTAGATAACTGGTTGGAAATGTTGCTGCATAGGCTGTGTGGCTGCCTGGCTTGTTGGGTAGCCGGCTGAGTCGCTGACAAGCGTTCTGGTTGATTGGCTGAATGGTTGACTGACAGCCATGCTGGCTGATAGGCTGGATAATTTGCTGGATAACTGTCTGAATGACTAACTGGCTTGCTGACCGACTGGATGTCTAACTAGCTGGATATTGACTGGCTGATTAGAGCCCTGGATGGGTTATTCATAACGGACTGATTTTCTGGCAGGCTGACTGACTGGTTGCCCTATTTACTCACTTGTTCATTGGCTGACTAGCTTGCTAGCTGGTGAGCTGTCTGTGTGGCCTTCTGACTATCTAACTGACTGGCTGTGTGGCTGTCTGACTGACTGGGTGACTGGTTGTGTGGCTGTCTGACTGACTGGGTGACTGGTTGTGTGGCTGCCTGACTGACTGGGTAGCTGGCTGGGTGGCTGACTGAGTAGCTGATTGTCGATGTGGCTGGCTGGTTTGTTGGCTGGTTGACAGGCTGACCAGCTGTTAGCTGGCTGGCTGACTGGCTGGCTGCCGGGGGCCGGTTCCTCGCTGGGCAGTAAGTAATCTGTGTTCTGGAAATCAAGGCTGAGACAGTGGCTCCACCCTGCCCCGCGACCTTGGCGATTCCTCATTACACGTCTGATATTTTGCAAGTCCTCCCTCCCTGCCCTTCGCCTCCTCCTCCTCTTCCTTCCCTCCCTCCCTCCCTCCCATTCCTCCTCCTTACACGCCTACTTCCTGCCTGCTTGCTTCTCTTCCTCCCTCCTCCAGCTCTTCTTCCCTGCTTCTCTCTATCTTTCTCCTTGTCTTCCATTCCCCTAACCAATACACGTTTCTTTTGCCCAACCCTTTTTATCTTCCCCTTCCCGTTTTTCTCTCTTTCCCTTCCCCTTCCCCTTCCCCTCCTTCCCTTCACTTGCTAGTTAGTCTAATCTCTGTTATGGACCTCAATTATGTTTTTCTATGTCTTTAAATCTCTCTCTCTCTCTCTCTCTCTCTCTCTCTCTCTCTCTCTCTCTCTCTCTCTCTCTCTCTCTCTCTCTCTCTCTCTCTCTCTCTCTCTCTCTCTCTCTCTCTCTCTCTCTCTCTCTCTCTCTCTCTCTCTCTCTCTCTCTCTCTCTCTCTCTCTCTCTCTCTCTCTCTCTCTCTCTCTCTCGCTCTCTCTCTCTCTCTCTCTCTCTCTCTCTCTCTCTCTCTCTCTCTCTCTCTCTCTCTCTCTCTCTCTCTCTCTCTCTCTCTATTATCGTCTTTTTCACTCATATTTGTCTCCTTTTCCACTTCCTCTTCCTCGTTCTGAGCCTTCATTTCCAGTTTCCTTTATCTTCGTCATCTTCTTTTTCATCTACACCCTCCTCTCCTTTAGCTCTTCCTCCACCTTCTCTTTCTCCTCCTCTCTTTCTCTCCCTCCTCCTCCTCCTCTTCCTCCTTTCCTCCCTTCGTCAGCCAGCTCCTCTGCGGGCTGTCAGTTGCTGTGTACACCTGAGCCTCGAGCGCCACCTGTCGTGAAGGCGGCATCACCCCCCTTCCCTCACCTTCCACCCCTCACCCTCACCCCCCTCACCCACACCCCCCTCACCCACACACCCCTCTTCACGGCCACCCCGCAGGAGCCCCAATCCAGACTACTTACGCCCCCCTGACTCCTGCTCCTCCCCCTTAAATGCAACGTACCCTCCCTTAAAGCCCCTTTCCAGCGGCCACCCTTAGTTCACCTCCCTTGCCCTCGTGTCCACCCGCCGCCGTCTACCCTTAACCTCGCCTCGGGGCCGAAGCGTGAGTGCCCCTCGGTGTTCTGGGATCATTTGGAAGGTGGATGGCGTAGGGCTCCTCTCGCGTGCCATCTGCCATGCCCTGCCCTGCCCCGCCTCGCCCGCCTGCCCCGCCTCGCCGCCGCCGCCGCCTCCCTCATAACCACCTCTACCCACCACTACTCTCTCTACTACTACTACTACTACTACTACTACTACTACTGCTGCTGCTGCTTCTACCACTACTACCACTATCACTGTTACTATAACTACTACTACTACTACTACTACTACTACTACTACTACTACTATTACTACTACGATCTTTATTACTTCTCTCATTGCATCTACTTCCACCTTCATCTCATCCCTCTACTTCTACAGTCATCACTACATCTTCCATCTACCCTTCTATTACTACTACTACTACTACTACTACTACTACTGCTACAACTACTTCTACTGCTTCTACTACTAGTACTACTAGTACTACTACTACTACTACCACTACTACCACTACCACTACTACTACTACTACTAATAATAATAATAATAATAATAATAATAATAATAATAATAATAATAATAATAATAATAATAATAATAATAATAATAATAATAATAATAATAATGAGACGTTCCCTACCCTTACCACCACCCACCACCCTCACCACCACCACCACCACCATCACCACCACCAACCTCACCACCCTCACCACCACCCCCACCACCAGGTCGGGGACACGGGCGGGAGGAGGTGGCCGCGCGGCATATGTTCCTCGGCGCTGGACAATCTCTGCCGGTAATTACAACTCTTAACCTGAGGGCCTGAGGGAGGAGGAGGAGGAGGAGGAGGAGGAGGAGGAGGAGGAAGGAGTAGAAGGAGGAGGACTAATGTGGTAGCCCCCTCCTTCCTAACACATATCACCCTCCCTCTCCTCCACCCTCCTTCCTTCCTCTCCCTTCCTCCTTCTCTTCTCCCTTGCCTTCTTCCTTGTCTTCCTCCCTTGATCAGGTCACCCTAGCACACTTCTGTCTATTCTCCCTCCTTCACTCTCTCTTTCTCTCCCTCTCTCTCTCTTGGTCACACCCTCCTTCTCTCTTTCTCTCTCATTCTCTCCCTCGGTCTCTCTTGGTCACTCACTCCCTCGCTCTCTTTCTCTCTTTCTCTCTCTCACTTATTCGCTTAACGCTCGCCTCAATGAAGGAAACTCAGCCTTTGTGCGACGACTAAGGGACTACGACCAAGCAGGAAACAAGAGATGGAGTCCTTCAGCTAATCCGATTATTGCTTTCTGGGGTAATGGAGGAGGAGGAGGAGGAGGAGGAGGAGGAGGAAGAGGAGGGGGAGGAGGAGGCGATGATAGTGAAAGGAGATATTCTGATTTTGTAAGCCTCCCATTCTCTCTCTCTCTCTCTCTCTCTCTCTCTCTCTCTCTCTCTCTCTCTCTCTCTCTCTCTCTCTCTCTCTCTCTCTCTCTCTCTCTCTCTCTCTCTCTCTCTCTCTCTCTCTCTCTCTCTCTCTCTCTCTCTCTCTCTCTCTCTCTCTCTCTCTCTCTCCAGCAATATATCAATTTATCTATCTATATCTATCTATCTGTCTTTTCAATGTCTGTCCATACAAGTTCAGTTTCAGTTCTTCTTTCGCTAGTCTTCCCCTTACCATGCCAGAACAGGAGTAGGAAAGCCGGCAAAAGAATGAATAATGTTATGTATTTGCTTTGCCTTAGTTTCGCAGTTCGTTAGCGTGATGATGAGACAGTGTTAGCCTTCTTTTATCAGCCAGCCATATCTTGTAAAATCGAGTATGCAAGGAAACATGAACTGGATTTGCTACTTTTTTGTTATACCTATCTATTACACAAGCTTGTTAGTGTGATTTAGTATGCAGTTCATAAAGAAAGAAATAAGAAAGCAAGCAAACAAAGAAGCAAGAAATAAAACATGTCTTATCTTTGTTTTATCAATATACTCCTTCAGAAAATAGACGAGCTATATTACATGGGTTTATTCATTTATTATTGTCACGCAAACGATAGATAAACGAGAAAATGCTAACAAGGAAGATATCAAGGAAAGAGAATTGTTTTGTTTACTCCTGAAGGACGCAGTTGTGGCTTATTATTTTGTTTTATTCAATTTTTCTTGGCCTTTCTATTCTCCCTCTTATAAGGAAATGCAAGAGTGTAAGCAAGTCAAAGAGCAAGAAATTGAGCTTTTTTTATTGTCTTGCAGTCCATTGCTGGTGTTTTTATGCATTTTTTTGTTCTCATCTTTTCCCGTATTCATATAAAAAAAAAACAAGAAAGCAAGAAGGGAAACATAAACAAGGAAATTAGGAAGGAATCAAGTAAAGAGTTGTTTTGTTTACTCTTACAAGGCTGTGTTGTATATATTAATCTTTCCATTCTGCGTATAAAAGACTTAGGTAAACAAGCTAGCAAACAGGAAAGGTATAAAAATATCTTTGCCCGCGTATTTCTTTAAACAAAAATGGGGTAAGCAAGAGTGTAACAAAGCAAGGGAGAAATTGGAGCCTTTTTTTATATATATGTATTTCTTCCTGCAGTTCGTCGGCGTAGGGAAGACCTTACCTGCGTGTCCTTGAGTCACGGCGCAGGAAACATTTGGAACACCTGAGTTGCTAATTACTGTGACCTTGAGACAAGCACCGCGTCACCTGCCTCTCATCCCTCGCTCTTCGTCACACCTGCAACACACGAACACATAAGTCACTCCCACATGTGTTGCTGCTGTGTTTCTGCGATTGCCGTTATTATTATTATTTTTGTTATTATCAGTATTATTATTATCATTATCATTATAGTTATTATTATCATCATTATTGTTATTATTATTATTATTATTATTATTATTATTATTATTATTATTATTATTATTATTATTATTATTATTATTATTATTATTATTATTGTTACTATTAATTGGACGCTTGTATCCATGTCTCATTACTCTCTCTCTCTCTCTCTCTCTCTCTCTCTCTCTCTCTCTCTCTCTCTCTCTCTCTCTCTCTCTCTCTCTCTCTCTCTCTCTCTCTCTCTCTCTCTCTCTCTCTCTCTCTCTCTCTCTCTCTCGAGTATACACCCCCACGTCGGCCATCTTACTACACCACCACCACCACCACCACCTTCACCACCTCCAACACGCCTATCCTTGCCCTGCCCCTTCCTCTGCCTGCCCGAGGCCTTCCGACCCTCGCCTAAATAGGAGCTGCCGCGTTCATTAGGGCGAGAGTAATTACGGGCGGGTCCTTGAGGGGGCGAGGCGTGTGGTACTGGCTGGGGTGGTGGGGGGCCGGGGGGGAGGGGGGAGGGGGGAAGCCAGGTGTGGGGGTGGACAGGTGCGCCGCGTGCTGTTTCTGTTCTCTCTCTCTCTCTCTCTCTCTCTCTCTCTCTCTCTCTCTCTCTCTCTCTCTCTCTCTCTCTCTCTCTCTCTCTCTCTCTCTCTCTGTTTTTTTTATTCTTTTACTTTTCCTCTCCTCCTCTTCCTCCTCCTCTCTGTATCACTTATACATTACAACGTCCCATTTTCCTTCCTTCTTTTCGTGTTTTTGTTTCCTTCGTTCGTCTTTTGTGTAGCTTTTTCCATCATCATTATTGTATTTATAGAAGTAATTAATTTTCACCTTCACATTTACCTCTCATAAGCGATCCATACTCTTCCTTGCTCCTCATCTTTACTCCCATATTCACTCATATCCTCGTTTTTTTATGCTATACTCCCTCATTTTTGTCCCTCATCTCATAATTGCTCTGCCCTGTTCCTCATGTTCACCCTTTGGCTTCACTCATCCCCTCATCTTCCTCATCATCGCATGTTCTTACCTCTCAGCCTTACAATTCATTCCCTCATTTTCACCTCACCACACCTCCTCGCCCGCTCACTTCCTTCACCCCCCATCCGTACTACCTGCCTGGTCACCTTCACCTGCTCACCTGTCGCCAATTTGCCACACTTCACCCTTGCTCGCGCACGCTCACTCATATTCACCCTAGATTATTAACGCTCCCTCCTACACGTTACCTTCACACCCTGGACCCCTTCTCTCCCTTCCCCTTCCTCCTCACCTAGTTTCCTTCCTCCTCCTACCCCCTTCCTCTTCACCTCCTTGCCTCCCTCCCTCCCCTCTCTACATCCCCTTCTTAACTCTTGCGCTCTCATGCTCGTCCAGCCATGTCGCAACACAGCGGAGCACAACACGTTACTTAGAACACTGTATAACACATGAGGCATTGCACGGTACACCTGTATAAGTAACAGGTACACTGGGCCAGGTCCGGCGCCAGGTAAAGGTTTTATTTTGCCTGTTTAGGTGACCACGTCTTCCCTGCAATCATTCGCACTGTGCTCTTCATTTTGCTCAATCATTTTCCTTTTGTTAGTTTAATTTTCGCCTTTCCTCTGTCTCTTATTTTTCTTTTCTTCCTATTCTCCTTTTCTACACTCATTTTCCTCCTCTTCCTCCTACTCTTCGTCTTTTTCTTTCTTTCCTTACTCTCTCTATTCCTCTTCCTTCATCTTCTCTTCTACTTCCTCTTCTTCTTGACCAATCAGCTGGCAGAACAAACTCATTCAAATCAGTATATATATGAATTCACGTACAGTCTTCAACAAGCCAACCCTAAGCCTCAACACACATCATATAGCCTAACATACTTATTTCCCACCATTCTAGCACACTAAATACACAACAAAATATTACAACCAAAAAATTATCACTAGAAATCAAACTCAACACTACAGAGCATAAGTTGACCCAGGGTAATAAATTTAAATACCCGCTATCGCCAGGTTCCAACAATGCACCTGCTGCGATCTAGTTGTCTGCTAGATTTGATGGCCGGCGGGCGGGTCGCGTGAAGTGTGTGTGTCAGTGTTTATCGCCGTATATCGTCCGTCATCCTGGTTTCTCCGCACCTTCATGACTCCCCAAGGCGTGCAGGACCTTCGCAGTGCCCAAGGTAACGTGTGGAGACTTAAGTGAGGGCGTGTGTGGTGTAGGAGTGAGGAAAATAGGAAAAGTGAAGGCTGGGTGGAACAGGTGCAGTGGCCATGTTGGGGCAGAGGGCAAGCGAGGCGAGATTCAGTTTACCTCCCTCACTCATTTTTTGGCCCGTGTATATATAATTTGAGGTTCTTGGACGTGTATTGTCGTATTTTCCTATATATAAGTGTCGGTGCAAGGATGTTAGGTATAAGGTAACGATCATGGGCAGTTGGACAAGCAATTTTTATAAGTGATCATTTTTACTTCCGTTACTCGATTTTTTTGGACGTGTTTATGCATTTCGAGGTTCATGGAGGTGTATTATTGTATTTTACTATATAAGTGTCGATAAGAGGGTGTAGTGTGTAAGGGATGGGTTGTATTTATGAGGTGTGGTGTGTCATGTCCTCCCTGTCTGACCGCCCGCTCCCTATCTCGGTGCAATGGTTTCAAATAACTCATTGATTTTTGTTTATTCGTGCTGATATAGTGCTAAGGTTGTGTGTGTGTGCGTGTGTGTGTGTGTAAAAAGGTTTATTAATTGGGTACGTTTGAATTGATGTTGGTTTGAATTGGTAGTTGAACGAGTGTAGGAACGGTTCGCTTGTTTGCTCGTTCGCTCGCTGGCTCGCTTACCTCTCTCTCTCTCTCTCTCTCTCTCTCTCTCTCTCTCTCTCTCTCTCTCTCTCTCTCCTAATTGTCGCCTCTGCTCACCTGGCTGCTCCTTCCCCCTGATTAATTACGGACGCTAAGTTGAGCCTATTATACTTGCCTAATATTGCGTTGCGCGGTGTGGCTCGTGTCTCCATGGCGCCGCGCCGACCTGTGCTGTCTTGTTGGGGGTGGCGGCGGCGGTGGAAGGGGGGTGGGGAAATGGAAGTTGGTGGGGGAGATGGTAGTTGGTGATGATGGTTGTTGGTGTGGAGGGGAGGGTGGAGATGGTGGTTGGTGATGGAAATGGTGGTTGAAAGTGGAAATGGTGGTTGGAACTGGAAATGATGGATGGTGGTGGTAATGGTGGAAATAGTGGTGGTGATGGTGGTGCTGGAGAGATGGTGATGGTGGTGGTGGTGATGGGGGTCGTGGCAGCGGATCAAACTTCACTGACAACCTGACGACGCTAACTTAACTCCTTCCTTGCCTAACCATCAATTATATTCTTACACCTTCTCCAACAACTCCATCGCACATGTCTCTACTCAGTCTCATTCAAGTTACTGTGGGGAGGTTGTTAGATGCGGGAAATGAACACTTGGGTTAGTAGGTGGATTTAAAGGCGGATAGTAGTCGTGAGTTGGGTATTGGGAAAGGTGGGAGGGGGTGCCTGGTGCCAGAAAAGGACAGTGGGGTAGGAGGGCGGCGGCGTGAGGTACAGCGAGAGATGGTTAGAGCAACGAGCGAATGAGGTGCTTCTCTCTCTCTCTCTCTCTCTCTCTCTCTCTCTCTCTCTCTCTCTCTCTCTCTCTCTCTCTCTCTCTCTCTCTCTCTCTCTCTGCCTACATAATAACAAATACATCTTAAAGGGAAGCAAAAACTATCATACAGGGACTTTAAATGCACCGACTTACCTTAACCACCCTTCTCTCCCTCTCTACCTGCCTCCCTCCCTTTTTCCTACCCTTCCCTTTCCTTCCTTTCCTTTCCCTTCGCCCCTTCCGACCTCCTTTGCCTTTTTTCTACCCTCCCCATCGATTTTTTTTTTCGTGTCTTCTGATGGCTACTGTGTTCCTGAGATTTGTGTGTGTGTGTGTGTGTGTGTGTGTGTGTGTGTGTGTGTGTGTGTGTGTGTGTGTGTGTGTAACTATCATTGGTTTCGACACGTCTATAAAAAATAACTGTACGCTACTATTGGAAGAGCCTCCTCCTCCTCCTCCCCCCCACGTCTCCTCTCTCTCTCTCTCTCTCTCTCTCTCTCTCTCTCTCTCTCTCTCTCTCTCTCTCTCTCTCTCTCTCTCTCTCTCTCTCTCTCTCTCTCTCTCTCTCTCTCTCTCTCTCTCTCTCTCTCTCTCTCTCTCTCTCACGGTCATGTCCTCACTCCGTCTCCTCATTTTTTGCTCATGTCGTGTGGGTCTGGCAACACTTCGCTTAAACCCCATTCACGGTGACCTCCAGCCTCCCCGACTCTCACACTTATACCCCCCCTCTTTCTCTCTCTCCCTCTCTCGCTCGTGCTCTCTCGCTCGTGCTATATCGCTCGTGCTATATCGCTCGTGCTATCTCGCTCTCGTGTTTTGCTCCTTACCTCTTTTAGTGGGATAAATAATTATGATTTACGTAAAAACACTTAAACTCCACCTTGCTTCACGACAGGTAACTTCTTATGGTTTAGTGATACACAGATGAGCACAGTAATTAAGCGGCGATCTTGTTTACACATTTTTTCTCAGATATATATTTCCTATTGATACTTTGGAATGCTGTAAGGTTTCATAATTTACTTGATTGACCTTTTTAAGTCTTCTCTCGTTTATCATTTCCTTCTTGCTTCTCTCCTTTTCCTCTTTCTCGGGTGGACTGGAAAACTTCCTTCATCAATAATTCAACATTGCTTTCCACCTTCATTTTTTCCCTTCCTCCTTCGTCCTTCCCTTTCCCTCTCTCGCCCTTCCCTGACCATTGACGGAGGCCTGACCCGCTACTGTCAATAATACGTTTCTTAGAGGCCCTGTCAAGCCCCTTGCCATTCAGCCTCCTGGACTCAGCCTCGCCCATGGTCCTCAGCCTCCAGAGTCCAGCCCTTTGCCCTCTCTCTCACCCCTCCCTCTCCCCCTTTCTTGCCTTCAGCCTCTTTCACCCTCGCGTCCTTCCTTCCTCCCTTCCATCCCTTCAGCCTGTCCCTTCCTCCTTCATCCATATTGCCTCCCATGATTGTTATTAAAAGGTGTTTAATATGCATGTGTTTGTGTGTTAGAAAATTGATGTTATTTTGTTTTCTGTCGATGTGTTTTAATATTTTCAGGTTGCTTTCTTGTTCTGTAGAGTCATTCGGGAGTTTGGTAGTTTTTACAAATCAGTTTTCCCTTTGTTTTCTTGTTATATTTCATTATATTGTTGATGTTATTGTAACATTAATTGTTATTTTATTTATTATTATTATTATTATTATTATTATTATTATTATTATTATTATTATTATTATCATCATCATTACTATTATTTTGTCATCGTTGTTATTATTATGTTATCCTTATCGGCATCATTCAGTAGATGTTCGTATATTCGCGTGCTTTTACACACACACACACACACACACACACACACACACACACACACACAAAGATCGACAATAATGAGCACTTGCTCACGTCGTGAGGGTACCTGCTGGCGAATGCGAGTCCAACTCGTGATCAGGCCGTGGTGAATTACACACACACACACACACACACACACACACCACTACCACTCACAGTACACACACAAAAAAAGGAGAAAAGAATTTTATATGTATTTTTTACCTTCGCTTTTTTCTCCCTTTCTTTCCCTTTCCTTGCGGTGCGTTATTATGTTAAGTGGAAAGTGGCCATTACTTCCCATGTGTGTTATGTGCAGGCTCGTATTTATCTTTTTTACCCCTTGTATTAATCCTTTGTGTGTGTGTGTGTGTGTGTGTGTGTGTGTGTGTGTGTGTGTGTGTGTGTGTGTGATCAAAATCTGCCTCATTTACTGCTTGCTTCATACTCCATAAGCCGGATTTTTTTTTCATTGTGCTTCATACGTCCATTTGTTCTGGCGTTTGATATATTGTTTGATTGTTCTCCTCACACGCGTTCATGCACATTGAATACACGTCCCTCATCTCCACCATTGGCAGTAATTGGAGTTTCTATTACCTCCATTTAAGTATAACGACTCACCCTTCCCATTCTTCCATCCCCACCACCACCACCACCACCACTCCAAAACCACATCACTCTACATCGCCACCTCTACGCAAACACCATATCAAGACCACATCACCATCACTACCAGCACATCACCACCACCACCACCACATCACCACACCGTCACCACCGTCACGGCCAACACACCTGCCCCGGTTTTTGTGGCTTTCGATTCCTTTGTGGAGGTTCAGGATGGTCGGCACCTTCCATCTCTGCCTCCTTTGAGCTTACCTGCCCACAGATGCTCCCTCCTCCTCCTCCTCCTTCCCTCTTCCTTCCCTTTTCCTTTCCTCCTCCTTCCTCCCACCAGGGTTCCTTCCTCCTCATCCTCTTCCCTTATTCTCCTCCTCCTCCTCTTTCCTTCTCCTCCTTCCATAGACTCTGCCTCGCGTAATTTTTCATCTCCTTTCACTTCCTCTTCCCCTTCACGATCCTCCTCCTCCTCTTCCTCCTCCTCCTCTTCCTCCTCCTCCTCCTCTTTTCGTCTCCGTTTTTCCTTACTTTTAGTTTTCTTTAGTTTTCCACATTCCATACTTTTCCCTTCCTGGTTTTCCATGTCTCCGGTTTTCCTGACCATGCATTGACTATACAATTATAAAACGTTCATTTTTTTCATCTGATCTTCATTAGTTTTCTGCTATCTCGACTCATGCATTTCTTTATCTTTTATCTTTCACTATTCTGCTTCGCCTTCGATCATCTCCTCTTTCTCTCCCTCCCACCCACTACAAAATTAATCGCGTTTGCACCATGATAATTTTCCAGTCAACCTTTTGCCTCTCCACATCACACAGATTCTCCTTAACTCTCCCTTCGCTACATCCTGCCGCTGTAGTTTATCATGGAGGATAATCCCAACCTTCCCTCCTCCTCCTCCTCCTCCTCCTGCCGACCATTGTCCACCACGCGACCCCCAAGGAACGGTCGCCGCAATGAAGGGAAATTATTACCCTCGAGAAGAGAATATGTTTCCGGAAGCTGAGAGGCGGTGTTTGGGTAAGGAAGGTAGCGGAGAACCCACGGGGCGCCTCGGGGCATTGTGGCGCGGCTCTGGGGCGTGTGGGTGGGGTGCTGGGGGCGGGGAAGGAGGGGGAAGGGGGAGTGAGGCTGGGGGAGACTGGAAGTGTGGCGCCCAGAGTGAACAGTGAACAGAGAAGAGAGGGCGAGGGGAGGATGTCGGGGAGTGGAGGAGTGTGGGTAAGATGCTGGGAGAAGGGAGGAGTGAGGAGGAGGACGTGACATAGGGAGGCTGCATGAGGGTAGAGTGTGTGACGCCATGAACAGTGAACAGGCCATGAAAGGAGTTGAGGGAGGAGGGGGGTGATTGGGGTGGAAGTAGGAGGGGGAGAAAAAAGAGGAAGAGGAGGCTGTGAAAGTATGTGTGGCGCCTATGGAGTGAACAGTGAACAGAGAAGGGAGGGAGAGGGGAGGATGTTGGGGAGAGGAGTATGGGTGCTGAGGGAAGAAGTAAGGCGTGAGGAGAAGGATTTATAAGACATGATGCTGAGGGGAGTGTGTGTGGCGCCTACCGTGAACATGAACAGGACAAGGAGGGAGTTGAGGGTGGTTGGGGTGGGGTTGAAGAGTGAATGGGAGGGGGATAAAGAGGAGGCTGGGAAGTGTGTGTGGCTTACAAAGTGAACACTGAACATAGATAAGAGGAAAGGCGATGATAGTGCAGGGCCGGGGAGGAAGAGGGAAGGTAAGAACGCCCGGGGGCTGCGTAAGGGCAGGTTGGGTAGGTTGGTGAGCTTCTGGGCGGGGCGGGGCGAGGCGGAGGAAACATCTGCGGCCTCTGCGCGACGCCCGTCCGCCCCGAGGCCTCGAGGGCGCGGTAATTACGTTCAGTGACGCCGCGAGGGTTGCAGGCCAGCCATTTCCTCCTTCCTACCCGCCGCCCACCGCCCCCTCCCGCTGCTCTTCCTTGTGTGTGTGTGTGTGTGTGTGTGTGTGTGTGTGTGTGTGCGCGCGGTATACATCACACATATCCGCCCTCCGGTGCACTCCCGGTTTGTTTACGTAGTAGTTTAACACAACCTGTTTTCGCTTTTACTTACAAGGTTGCCGATAGATGTGAAAGGCGTCAGCTATCTCCTTGAACGCATTGATATCTCAGTACCGGTGCACTTGGTGGCGATAGTGATGATGTGTAGTGGCGATGTTGTTTTTGATGGTGGTGATGATGTTTGTTGTGATGGTGTTCGTGTCGATGGCGAAGGTGATAGAATTGCAGGTGATGATGGTGGGGTTACAGGTAGTGTGGGAAGTAATAGAGTCATTGGTGGTGGTCTCACAGGTGGTCTCGGAGGTAATGGTGAAGGTGGTGGTGTCAGCGGTGATAGTGGTGGTAAAGGGGGCACGAGAGGGCGTGTTGGCAGCCGCAGGTCTCGTTCGCGCGACTGTATTGAGGAGACGATGGGTAGTCAGCTCCTTTCTCCTTTCTTCATCCCTCCCTCCCTTCCGCCTCCTCCTGCCCCCCCTCTCCAGGCAGCCGCAGCACCCCCATGATCCTCCACCCGGCAGGAAGGCACCACAAAGGGCTGGGACCTCCTGCTGGGGGGTCTGAGGTCTCCCACAAGGGGGTTACGGCTGCTCCCTGCCCGGAAGTTCACGATTACTCTATTGGATTAAAGTCACTCGCCCGAGCACCCGGAGTGAGGAATAGGGATAACAACAATCACACCACGTATATTTTTTTTCCTTTCTCCTGGTGGTGACTTCGTGGCCACAATAGATCACGTTCTGGTTCGGGATGGATTTCGGTTTTGTGAGCAAGACCTAAAAAAATCGTATTTCATTGCCGGTCACGGAGCCCACAAGATCTGCTCCCGATTCTTCTCTTCTTTCTCCTCTGCTTCCTCCTCGTCATCCTCGCTGCCCTTCCTCCCTTACCTTACCGTCATTGGAAGGAGCATTAGTGGTTCTGGTGGTAGTAAAGATCTTTGGTAATTGTTGTGGGTGTAGGTGGCGGTTGATAGTGGTGATGGTGGTGGTGATGGTGGTTGCTGTGGTGGTTGTGATGGTGGTAGCTGTGGTGGTTGTGATGGAGGTATAGTGGTGGTTGCGTACATAACGGTAATGGGAAAATGAGTAAAACAAACACACACACACACACACACACACACACACACACACACACACACACACACACACACACACACACACACACACACACACACACCTGTCCTTTTCCCCTAATTGCAGTCCCCAAACCAGTCCTTCCCCACCTGTACGTACACATCACCTGAAGACATTTGCATGGGTCATAGCGCACGAAGGTAAAAGTGAAAACCCACACTGTTGATGGAATACCTAATGAGAAACAAGTGAGTGTCGCAAGGTAACGAGGGAAAGGTGCGCTCTAATGAGGCATGTACAGGTTAAACTCAATGAACCACGTAGAAATAGCTATTGGGGTACGGAAGTTAACATTCAAGTCAGACTAATTTCTTTTTACTGAAGCGATAATGATCATGATTGAGTGTTTGTATTGCTCTTGAACTAAATTTCTCTTGATTTTCATTTTTATATGTTAATTTTATCAGTTAGACAGGCTTTACTTATCTTATTTAGCCATATTATACCTTTTCCTTTCTGTTTTTGTTTTCCGTGTTGAGTGTCGGTTCAAAAGAAGAAAGCTGATTGAAGTAAAAGCTACATTAGTGTGAAGACAAGGAAATCGTTAAGTAATATATCAACCATAGTGAGAAATGTCAATAAATGTATAGGAATAATGAAAATATAAACAAATTAGATTGAAGAGTCGAGGAAGAAGATCGAGCCTAAGGGGGAAAACTACAATATCCAAAGGCGGCAGGTTATAGGGGAGGAAGGCAAGAGGAAGTGAGGGAGGCAAGGGTGGAGGGGCGGGAAGGACCGAGAAGGTGGATAATTTGGGGTTTGCGTCTATTATTTCCTTCCATCATGCCATTAGAGAGGCGACGAAATTACGAGTGATAGAAGGAGTGGTAATGGAAGGGAGGGCGAGCCTGTGTTTGTGTGTGCAATGGTATGGTGGTGGTATTGGGTGGTTAATGTGGTGGTGGGGTGATTGTGGGTATATTAGTGTGAGTCTTGTTGCTGTTATTGTTTTATTGTTTGTTGTTCCTATTGTTCTTACTCTCTTGTTATTTTAGAGGTGTTATTGATTGTTGTTATTGTTGTGTTTATTCTCATTCATGTACTAGATATACAGTAAAGGAGACAGCTCAAGGACGAGAAAATTAATAAACAAAAAAGCTTGTTATATTAGTCTACTATTTTATATGCTATTTTGATCATGATATTCGCGGCGGTGGTATACGATTATTGTAGATGCGATACGATGGTGGTTATAATCCTTCCATATTACGTGAGTGGTTGTGATTTTCGTTATACTAGTTTTTAGGTTGATTTTAGCGCCTTTATGTTGATGGTTATCGGGTTTCGGGTCACCGTCTGGGGTTACTGCGGCTCGTAAGTAGTGGTCGTTGAAGGAAACTGAAAAGGCGTGACATTATGGATAAGTCAGATGGTAGAAATTTGTGAATGCTGGTGGTAGTGAAGGATGATGGCGATGGTGGTAAGTGTGTTGAGGGTTGTGGTGAAGATATGTGTCGGCAATAACTTAGTCCTCGCTTGCTTTTTATCCATATAAGGGTTTGGTTCGTATCGTGTATTTTAAAACGATAATAAAAGGATGAAAGTAAATCGGTAAGAAAAAAATCTTAGGTATGAATGAATGCATGAGTAAGCATGGCTGACTTTTTTACACCTTGTCCGTCTGAGTGGACCTGGCGACCCGGCCCTCCTGAGAAGTCTTGGCGGGAGGGGAGGAAGAGAAGGCCTGGAGGTGCAAACAGGAGGTGCCGGGAGGCGGGCGGAGGGGCAGGACGTACCTCTTCCCCTCGTGACGGCGGGCACGGGCCGAAGGGACGGGCAGGAAGAGGCGCCCACCCGCCACGAAGGATTGGGAGGAGGGAAGGACGCGGGAGGGAAGGGACAGGGGGGAGGCGTTCAGACTTGATTGGAGGCCTTGGTGTAGATGCTGTGTGTGTGTGTGTGTGTGTGTGTGTGTGTGTGTGTCGGGCTCAGTGAGGCTGTATGGTTTGTCCTGTTACGAGGAAGGTTGGCAGTGCTGATGGTGACCCGGCCAGGCGCCTCATAGCTACCCTCGGCATCCCTTTATCCGGAGGCAGTTTGGCGGCAGAGCGGTGAGGCCTGACAGCCGCGCCACCACCTTACTCCTCCTCCCGCTCCGCCTGCTACTGTAACGTAGCGGGCTGCTCGTCGAGGCTGGGAGGCTGTGGCCACCCTCCGGGCCACCGGCTACCTTGGGAAAAAATGCTCCTCGGATGTCCAGCCACACACGGTAGTGGAATGAACCCCCAGGTCTCGGGGCCGCGCCCAGTGAGCATTTTTCTCATTGTTAGTTGTCGTAGCGCTGCGCGGCGCCACCCGCCGCCGGGCACGGTGTAGCCAGTAGCCACAACTTGTGCCATCTTGAGCGTTCCGCGAGCCGCACGAGGACGGTGATTCACCGAAGACGTCAAGTTTATGACGATTTTTTCCCTTTTTTTGTGGATTTGTGAGCAAGTGAACAGAAACACTTTTTTTCATCCGTCCCCAATCTGGGCACGAGGGTCTCAATGCCCGGGACATCTGGCAGGCGAGAGCCAGGCGACCTCGGCCCTTACGGCCACCCGCCACTGAGGGCAAGGTGGGGTCCGCGGGGCTGCGGCGGATGTGTCCCCGGTGCGGCGCCGCCCGCTGGTGACATACCCTATTGAGCAGCGCCCGATACAATTAACGAGCAGAGCCCTGCTTATTTGTGCCTCACCCGTAGCTTCTGCTGCCTCAGGCACCGGCAAGGCGGGAAGAGCACGAGGCGAGACAGCAGCAGAGGCAAGGCCACGGCCCTCGCCTGGAGGAGTGGCCCCCGCTGTGCCGGTGTGCGCCTTATCGGGGTCTTTGGCTCATGCCACACTCAATAAGGGGCCGCTCGGGGCACCAGCCTTATAAGCCTTCGCAGCTGAAGGAAACCTGGCGCTGGAGACCTACCGGTTGCCGCAGCTCGCCCAGGGTGATAAATGGTGATGCTATCATGAGCCGAAACTGCAGAGGTCTGTGGTGCTCGTCCAGAAGGCCGAGTGGAACGTAAGGCGAGAAGAGGAAGAGGCGACGGGTAGGAAAGAGCGGAAGAGCTGTCAGGAACCTGAGGAGCCGGAGACGGCTGCCAGCAGGTACTGAAGGTGCAGGGCCGAGGGTGCCGAGCAAAAAGGGGCCGCCGCCACGCAGTTCTCATGGCCAGGTGGGGGATGAAATTAGTATTTAAATCGGAGGGAACAAGTGGTAACGGTCGGGGAGGCGGCACGGGAGCCACCGCACAATGGCTCCTTCCCACCACGGGGTAACGTTTTCACCCGCTCGCTCCTCCGCCCCGCCACACCCCGCCCCGCCCCGTCCCGCCTTGCAACCCTGCAACCACCCCGCGGGACGAGCTGGGCACAACTTTTTGGCCCTCCACTTGCCGCAGAGGACCTGAAGGAGAGAGAGAGAGAGAGAGAGAGAGAGAGAGAGAGAGAAAGAACCATCCACTTTCATTTATAGAAAGCGAGCAAGCTCATTCAAGACCCCACACGTTACTGGCCCCATGCCTAGCGACCCTCCTCCCCTCCCCTCCCCTCCCCTCACCTCATATCACTCCCCCCTCCCCGTGTCCCTCCTCGCCTCTCCCTCCTGTTGCATCGTTAGGGCGGTCATCCTCACTCTCGTTTTCTTCCTCCCCGTAAATTATTATCATCGCCGATAGGAATCAAACTCGACCCCACAAATCACTACCGTCTTCAGCGTCATCCACCACGCTTATCACTCTCCCTCATACTTAGGCCTACCCGGAGGAGGCTTACACAGGCTTTGAGAGGAGGGAAAGAGAGGAGCTGAAGGAGGAGGAGAACTTAAGAGGTGGTGGTGATGGAGCTCAGTTGTGTCAGTCGTGAGGTCAGGGAGGGGAGGTCAGAGGTCACGAGACAACTGGCACCGTGAGCGTGTTCGTGGTGACAAGGGAAGGGGAGGCGAGGGTGTTATGGGTACTTGAAGGGGAGGGGAATGAGAGGAATGAAGGGGAGAAGGGAGGAAGGGAAGAGGGGTTCGGGGATAGGTGAAGGAAGGAGTTGGATGAAGAAAGGAAGGGATGAAGGGAAGAGCAGAATGAAGGGCTGAAGGGAGGAAGAGAAGAGGGGTTCGGGGATAGGTGATGAAGAAAGGAAGGGATGAAGGGAAGAGCAGAATGAAGGGCTGAAGGGTGGAGATGAATGAAAGGCTGAAGGGGTGAAGGGACGGCGGGAGTGAAGGGCTGAGGGGATGAAGGAATGAAGGGAAGAAAGTAATGAAGGGCTGAAGGAAGGAGGTGGCTGAAGGGCTGAAGGGGTGAAGGGGCGAAGATAAGAGGAGTTCAGGTATATAGGGATGAAGGAAGGGAATTAATTTTGATCTTCCTTTTCTCTAATATATTTCCAGATGAAGTTCCCATTTTCTTTCCGTGCTCTCCCTCCTCCTCCTCCTCCACCTCCTCCTCTTCCTCCTCCTCCTCCTCCTCCTCCTCCTCCTCTTCCACCACCATCTCCTCTGTCTCCTCTTCCTGATCCTCTGTGCTCTTTAAAATTTTGAGTAAGGTTTAACAATAACTTCTAAGCCTTTTCCTACAGTGTATCGCCTTCCGGTTATTATTGTGCTTTGTTGTTGTTTCGGGAAGTTTTATTATTTTTTTCTTTACTCTTCACTCGATGCATTTTCCCTCTCCTTTTTTCTTAGGGGGGGGGGGGGAGGGGAAGGTGTTTATTTTTAAGATCACGAGGCAACTGTTTACATTTTAGCCAGAAGCACGCGTGTTAGGCTTAGCGGCTCCTCCTCCTCGTCTTCGTCCTCCTCCTACTCGTCTCCGTCCTCCTCCTCCTCGTCTCCGTCCTCCTCCTCCTCGTCTCCGTCCTCCTCCTCGTCCTCCTCGTCGTTGTCGTCATTATCGCCTTCCTCCTCCTCTTCTTTCTTTATATAGATAGATAGATAGATGAAGAGAGGGATAGATGGAGAGATGAATGGGTGGATGGATAGTTGGAAATCTCTTATCTGTTTATTCATTCATCCATGCATCCATCCATTCTGTCTGCCTAACTACATATCTATCAGTCTATCTATCTATCTGTCTATCTATGTTCTTGCACCTTATTTTGTTTTCACACTACTTGACTCTCCTCCTCCTCCTCCTCCTCCTCCTCCTCTTCCTCTTCCTCCTACCCGGCAGCTGCAGCAAATCCCGGTCCTCTACTCTGCCTCTTTCCCTTCCTTCTTTCTCCTTCCTTCCCTTTCTCCTCTCTCTCTCTCCCCATCCCCTTACACATAAACTCACTCTTGTACTCCTCTATCTCTCTTCCCTTTATTCCAGCACTTTATCGCCCCTCTCTACGGTAAGTCGTTTTGTGATGTTCTTCCCTTCTGGTTTCGTGGTGTTCTTCTCTTCTGGTTTCTCCTCTTTTGTTTATTATTTTTGTGCACGATAAGAGGGTTTCTGCTTGTTGTTGTTGTTGTTTTTTTCACTCCAATGACATGGTTTTTTTTTTTGGTTTTTTTCTCCTGTCTTTCCCGTCTTGCTCCAACCGTTTTCTTTGCCGCATTTACCGTTTACCGTTGCTGTTGTGGCTGTTCTTCCTTTTTTTTCTCCTCGTGCTTTTACCGAGTTATCTGTTTTGTTTTTGTTTTTTTCTATTTCCGCAGTTAGATTTGTTTCCATTTGATGTCTACTGCTTCCACATCCCACGCTGCTTTTCATTAGTTTCCTCGTGACTGCTTCTCTCGTGCATTTTCCAACTTTATTACTTTGGGAAATTAAATTAACGAACTCAGTGAAAAAATGTCATAGATACAAGGCGCGTGGTGTTCCTGGGTAATTTTTTGCGATTGTTGTTGAGTGTGCATGACGGTGACGGGAAAGAGTGACGAAGATAAGTGTCGATTGGTAAATAATGTCTAAATTGTCTAGAAAAAAAAGTGCTATCTTTTCGATCTCGTCTGATTTTATTTCTCTCTTCCTTATCCATATCTCTTGATCATCCTCCTCTTTCGATTTTTTTTTTACAGCAGAGAAAGCCGCTCAAGGGCAAAAAAATGGAACAATAATGAAAAAAAAGCCCGCCATTCGCTGCTCCAAAATGAATAAGATTTGTGCAAAAGTCACTAACGGTAAAATAATATACGTGCACATAGTTTTAATTTTTTCCTTGTCAGACGGGAGAGAGAACCACATGCCAAATGAAGCTTCGTGTATAAGTAACGGTATGAGCATCAGTAGCAAATAAGTTAGTTCAATGCATTATTAGTTTTTCCTTCGAGTTAAATGACAAGAGTCCGAATTATTATATTTGCCTATACTGGTGATCGTCATAGTGTTCATTTGAGGCCTCGGCTTGGAAGTGTGGGTGAGCGTTTTTGTTGAGACATGATGCGAACGTTGGAGAGAGTGGGCCGTTGAGTTAGAAGAAGAATATTGCTGCTTCTGTGTAGAGTTGTTGGTGGTATGTAAACCATGATAATAAAAAATCGTTTGGTGACTATGTCAAGAAAATGATTGATATTCCACCATTCCCCATTTCCTGGGTTGGGATCACAATATAAAGTGTAGATCGCATACCAAAGTGGTTTCATGACACGTAGATCGCATACCAAAGTAGCATCTAATTTTCCTTACATATTTACTTGTCTTTATTTTACTCTCTCTCTCTCTCTCTCTCTCTCTCTCTCTCTCTCTCTCTCTCTCTCTCTCTCTCTCTCTCTCTCTCTCTCTCTCTCTCTCTCTCTCTCAACTTTGCCGAGCTCTCGATTGTAATATATTTTCAGTCATTTCACCTCCGCACCTCCGACCTTTCTCAAATGTTTCTCCTTCTGGTCACCGCTAGTCAGGGAGAAAGGAGAAGGGGGGAGGGGGAGGGGGAGGGCAGGAGGGACATCTGGACATTTGCCTCCCCGCCGTTAGACTTTCTTGGGGCCATACCCGTGGCATTCATCTCCTTCCCCGTCTTCTTGTGCCCCTCCCTCCCTCCCTCTTTCTTACCCCACCTTTCCTTCTCCCTCTGCGACCTGAGCCTTTTCTTCATGCCCTCCCCCTCCCTCCCTCCCTCCCACCCTCCCTCTTTCCCAACCTCCTCCACACGTCATCTCGGGCTCGCGTGGCGCCTCGCAACACCCTCCGGCTCCCCTCGCGCGCCACACGCCGCTGCATCCCTTGCGTTGGGGTCTCCCGCGTGATCCCGAGGATGCTTGTGGCACCGGCGTAATTGATGGATTCGTTGTTTATTGTAATTTTGGCGACGATAAACAATGTCGAAAAATATTTACAGCGCGTGGCCACGTGGGCATGGTAGGGTCGTGCCCATGTGACACCTGTCAACCGCCATCACAGACGCGCGACAGCTGTTATTTTCCCTCAGCCATTGGTCGGCCCGCGCGGCGGGAAGGGCCGCCATTGGGCTCTGGGGGACGGGGGCGGGCTCAGCTGAGCTCCGAGAACGCCCAGACGCTGCAAGAAAAAGAAAATTCTGAAGTATTTTAATCCGTTTGCTACAATGAACTCCATTTGTCTTGACAATGATGGGAAGGAAAATGGTTTCGCTAGTTGATGAACAACAATTTTCAAGTAAACAACAACAGACAGCACACTGAGGGCACACAAACAAGGCCCGAGGGAGGCAGTCGTGGCCAGGCACGAGCGCGGAGGCTCCGCCTTTCCCACCTGATTGGCGGACGGCACGCTCCCTCTGCACCTGCCGCCCCAAGACTATATAAGGCGCCGCACGCGTCGCGTCCTCCAGAACTGTTTGACCCACTGAGCAGATCACTACGCGCCCGATTCTGTGAGACTTGTGAGAGAAACCATGCCGAGCTCATTCATGGTGAAGCGCAACTATGCGCACTGCCCCCTCAAGAAACGGCCCCTGGCGCTGTACAACGAGCCGGCGTCGACGCCCCCCGAGCAGGAGCAGCCCGAGGACCTAAGTGTGAAGCGGCCGCGTCTGGAGCCTCCGTCACCCAAGGCCGAGGCTGACGACACCACTCCCAAGCTGCTCCAGCCTGAAGGTGACGTGCCCTCCGCCCCGTGGTACTCCCTTCCCGCCCTGCCCACCGCCGGAGTGCCTACAGTGCCCCACACAGTGCCCCGCGCCACGCCGCCCTCACCACCCGCCGCCCGCGTGGCGGAGAGTCTGCCCACCCTCGCGGAGTACTACCTGCAGCTCTTCCGCTCCACCTCAGACAGTGGGGAGCCCCGGAGGCCACAGCCGCGGCCTGCACTACCACAGTGGAACTCCTCGTACCTGCCACCTTCGCCCCAGGCCTCCCCCGTCACACCGGACCAGGTGCCAGCCAGTCCAGTGCCACAGTTCCACTTCTACCCAGACTCCTCTGCCCTCATCTCCCCCGTGTCCACCTGCTCCTCCGCCACCTCAGAGTCCGAAGACGACGCCGGACCCACCAGGCAGAGGCGCGAGGCGCGCTACTCGTGCACAGACTGCGGCAAGTCATACTCTACCTACTCCGGCCTCAGCAAGCACAAACAGTTCCACTGCGCCGCGCTGGGAGCCAAGTCCTTCGCGTGCAAGCACTGCGACAAGGTGTACACTAGTCTGGGCGCCCTCAAGATGCACATCCGCACCCACACGCTGCCCTGCAAGTGCCAGCTGTGCGGCAAGGCCTTCTCGCGGCCCTGGCTGCTGCAGGGACACATCAGGACCCACACAGGGGAGAAGCCCTTCCAGTGCTCGCAGTGTGACCGCTGCTTCGCCGACCGCAGCAACCTGCGGGCCCACCTCCAGACCCACGCCGACGTCAAGAAGTACGCGTGCGGCACCTGCCACAAGACCTTCTCCCGGATGTCGCTGCTCAACAAGCACACGGAGGCCGCCTGCCCCGCCCGGCCCGCCCAGCAGGAGCAGTCCCCAGACAGCCCCGCCGAGGCCGACCAGTAGCAGCGGTTGCCGCCTCCCCCAGATTCTCGTGGAGTCGGCCCCGGGGCCTCCCAGGGCTGGCCTAGTCTCCAGCTAGTCAGCGACCCGCCAGCCACTGTTGTGTTCCTACCTTGGTCACTAGTCTAGCTCCTAAGCCATACCTGTCCCCTCGTGGGATCCCAAAGCCAAAGATATTATGTATTATTACTTTTATATACAACAATAAAACCATATTTGAATGTATTTACTCTTTCCATGTCCCAAAATACTGTCTGAGAGAGGTTGAAAGAAAAGAACAGAAAATATAAGGATTGTAATAAGTAAAACTGATCAGATAATAAAAAGGTTTGGGAGAAAACTGCCTCGGGGGAGAGCACGCGCCAACCAGACGAGCAGCCGACGCGGGTCCCCACTGATGGTAAAGTTTTAGGATTAACAGATGAGAAACAGGTTTAGCAAGATTCTGAAGGAGAGAGAGAGAGAGAGAGAGAGAGAGAGAGAGAAAGAGAGAAAGAGAGAGAGAGACTACAAGTGTGAGACGTCTGACACAGTCCCTCCTCTCCCTCCCCTCCCCACCTTGCTCTCCTCTCCCGTTGGACGCAATGGATCTATCTCTTTGCAGTTCTTTCTGTATTACATATGTCTGTGTGTGTGTGTGTGTGTGTGTGTGTGTGTGTGTGTGTGTGTGTGTCTCAGAAAAGAAGTAGACAAAACAGATTCAGACAAAAAGACGGGTGGACATTCATATACATTCATACATGTATACGTGATAGGTGGATAGACAAAGTATGAAAGGTACTCATGAAAAGGAAGAAAACAATAAAAAATAAAAAAAAGGGGTAAGAAATTTCGTGTATTCTTTACAGGTGTACAACTGATAGAACTCACCTGAATCATGGAAGTCAAATATTTTTTTTCTCGAAATGAAAAAAAAAACGTATTACAGAAGCTACAATTTTATTTTTCGTTCTATCATTATCAGTTTTGCTCATGGTTCTGCTTCATCATCATCGTCACTTCCAACATTACTAACACACACACACACACACACACACACACACACACACACACACACACACACACACACACACACACAATCGTCGTCGCCCATGTTGTTTCTCCTCCATACAGCTGTTCGCGTTCCCTCATCATAATCTCTCGCTCATTTGCATCTGCCTAAGTGGGTCACTCTGTCTCTGGGGCCGCGTAACGTACACCTGTGAGTCACGTTAATTATC
>NC_066513.1:17489183-17539183 GCF_024679095.1 Eriocheir sinensis | reverse complement strand
GGAAGGGAGAGAAAGGGGAGGGTTGGGCGGCTTTAAGGAGAGGGAGAGGTAATAAGTGTAAGGGGAAATGTTCAAGGGAGAGAGAGATGAAGGAGGGGGAGGGAGAGCTATAAGAAGAGAGAGAGGCAAGGGTTAGGGGAAAGGTAGATGGGGGAAGGGGATGCAGAGAGGGGAGGAAGAGGTAAAGGTAGATAAAGAGGGAACGTAGATGGAGACCGAGGGACGATTAAGGTACAGATAGAGACGGAAGAGCAAGGTGGAAGAATGAGAGGAGAGAGAAATGAAAGGGAGGCAAAGTAGGCGAAGAGCAGGTGAGAAGAAAGGTAGTTAAGGGGTGGAGAAAGGGAAGACAAAGGGCGGGTGAGGGGAAAGGTTGACAGAAGGGATGCACAGGGGAAAATAAAGGAAAGGGTGGAAGGAAAGGTGAAGGGAGTAATAGGGAATGGAAAAGGAGTAAAAGATGGAGTAAGGGGGATGAGGGGAAGTAGAGAAAGGGTTAGGAAGAGGAGGCAGGATATTAGATGTAAGGAGAAAATGGGTTGGAAGATGAATTAAAGAAAGTAGGAGGGAAAGAAAGCGCATAGACACGAAACGAAAATTGAGAGAAAAGAAGAAATAGGAAAAAAACAGGAAAACATCAGGAAATAGGGAAAGAAATGAGGGTAAACAGAGCAAAGAAAAGGGATGGGAAAATACAGAAAAAAAAGAGTAATCAAAGAGGTATAGAAATATGATAGCTGCTTCTTAGGTTGGGTCGGGGCATTAGTTGATGGCGTGGCGGGGCGGGGTGGGGCTGGATCTGGGGCGGGCAGGCGTCGGGGCGGAAGAAAAGAGAAGATGCGGCTAGGGCAAGGCGGGGCAGAGTGGGTTGGGGCGGGGCGGGGCCTGTCCTGATGCCCTGTGGTGGGTGTTTCTGCCCCAGGAAGTGAGCGGTTTGTCCACGTGCCTCACAGCTGCCCTCTTCCTCCTCCTCCTCCTCCTCCTCCTCCTCCTGCTCCTCCTCCTCCTACTGCCGGTTCTGTACCTTTTCCTCATGTTCCTTCTGTTCTTTCTCCTCGTTTTCCTGTTTGATTTTTTTTTTAGTCGCGTTTTACTCCTTCATCTGCTCATCTTCGTACACTTTCCCTCTCTTCTTTTCGTTCCTGTTCTTCTCGTTCTTGTTCTTCATGTTCTTTTTCTTCTCCTCCTCCAATTTTTCCTCTTTCTCCTTCCCCCCCTCCTCCTCCTCCTCTCTTTCCTTTCACGTTACTTTTTTTTCATTTTTTACAGTTTTAAACCTTCTTCACGCTCTCATTTTACCTTTGCCTCCTCCTCCTCCTCCTCCTCCTCCTTCCACATATTCTTTAACGTTTTCCTCTTCCTCTTCTGCACTTCCCTCCGATGCTGCTTTCACCCTCTTTTGTAAGCCTTTTTATATACGTATTTACTCTTTTCCTTCATTTATCTATTTATTTAGTTTTGTTTTATTTTCGTCTATTCCTGCAGCCTTTCCTTTATTCATCCGTCTATATTCTTCCTGCTTTTCACCCTTTTCTTCTTCTATTCCTTCATCTTTTTGCATTTATTCTTATTTCCTTATCATCTGTTTTCATCTTTTCCTTTTTTATCCGTATTGATTCTTATTTCTTATTGATATTCTTGTACCCGCTCTTTCTCTGTCTTAACCTCCTCCTGCCTCCTCCTCTAACTCCCCCTCTCTCCCCTCCTCCCCTTCTCCCCCTAGCTCACCCACCCCTCCTCTCCCTCACCACACGCATCCTTTCCCTTCCGTTACTAGCTTTCTCTCCCCTTATGCGTCCCTCCCCCACCCCTGTCTCCCCTCACCCTGGTCCTTCCCCTCAGAGGCCCGTGGCACCATCCCACATCCGGGCCTGTTTAGTGCCGAGGGAGGGTGCCTGTGGCCTAACCTAAAGGGAGGGGGAAGGAAGGGAGTGCCAAGGGGAAAGGAGGGGAAGCGTGCCTCTCTCCTTCCCCTTACCCCGCGCCCCTTCCTCCTTCTTCTCCTTCCCGTCACCTCCTCACCCTCTCTTCCTGAATCTGGTGGCACTGGTCTGGTGGCTCCTCCTGCCGCTGCTGCTGCTTAATGGGTATGGCACTGTTTGTCTTCCTTTAGTGCCAACGGGTGCCAACCTTATGTATGACGGGTTTTCGTGAGGTTGGCTTTGTGTCGTGTTAGGTTTTCCTGTCTTTGTGTGTGTGTGTGTGTGTGTGTGTGAGAGAGTGTGTGGATGGGAGTATTTTTTTTTTCTATTTTTGTGTATTCTAGATTTTTTTTCGTGATTTCTATTCTTTTATTTCGTTCTTTGCTCATTTATTTACTTTCTTTTTGTATTTTGTGTTTGATAGGTTTTTTTTTATATTGCCTGTACGTAAGTTTTTTTGTGTGTGTATGCGTGTGATTGTGTGTGTTTAGAAGAGGAAAGTGATTTGGTTTTAGTTTGTATTTGCTTTTCACTTTCTCTTTTTCATTATCTTTAGCGAGGGGAAAAACTGAATTAACCTTTGACACGGACGCTGACGGTTTCCTTTTCTGGTCTTTTTTTGTGAATGAAGGAGAGGACGGAGGAGTGAGAGGAAGGGGAGAGGAGGGAGAGGAGGGAGAGGAGTGGGGAGGAAGGTAGTAGTTTGAAGTGGGGAATGTAAGTAGTGGAGGGAGGACTCGGTTAAATTGGATTAGTTTTTATCAAGATCCGAGTACTATAACCACCACCACCACCACCACCACCACTATCACCACTACCACCACCACCATGAACACCACTACCACCACCACTACCACCACCACTACCACCACCATGAACACCACCACCACTACTACCAACATCACCTCCACCCTCACTATCCTCACCACCACCACCACCATCACCACTACCACCACCATGAACACCACCACCACTACTACCAACATCACCTCCACCCTCACTACCCTCAACACCGCCACCACCACCACCATGCACCACCAGAGCTTCCGTCCACCCGCCAAGAACCTTTGTCCCCTCTCTCCCCCGCGTCCTTCCTTCCCCTCCTTCCTCCCCCTCTTTCCCCTCTTCCTTCCCTCCTTCCCCGGGGACCTACCTTCCTTCCCTAGGTACCCTGGGATGACCCAGCGAGGTCACCTGATACCCCCAGCGGCCGCATCTTCCTGCCAGAGGTCAAGATGGAGAGGAAAGATAGACGGAGATGGAAGGAAAAAAGAGGAAATGTTGACGATAATGGAGGTGGTGGTGGTGGTGGTGGTGGAAGAGGAGTAGTAGGTGGTGTTAGTAAAGGATAATTAGGAGAGGGAGAAACAGAATGAAATAGAAATAAAAGATAAGAAATAAGGAAGAAGTGGTAGTGAATGGAAATACGAGAACGAAAGAGAAGAAAGAGAAAGGAATAAGATAGGAAAGAACAGTTATAAGAGAGAAACAAAATGAAATAGAAGGGAGAAGTGGTGACGGATGAAGTAAAACGAAAAAGGAAAAATAGAAAGATAAACGAAAAAAGATGAAACAGGAGGAAGAGAAAGAGGGGAAAGTCAACCTGTCTAACCATTTCTCCCCTTCACCCACCTCTACCATTCTCATCTCCCTTTTCTCTTCTCCCTCATCTCCACAGAAACCCTAATGAGCCAGTGCATCTCTCCTTCTTTCTCTCCTTCCTTCTCTCAACCCTCACTCCCTCTCTCCCTGTCTCCCATTCTCTCCTCGGCGTGGTGGGGGGACGGGGAGGGGAGGATGAGGGCAAAAAGCTGGATAATCTGCAGGAAGCTTCAACCGTTGTGGGGAATCCGTCATTTCCCCTTGTCCGGCTTTCCCCTCCCTTCCCTTCTACTCCCCTCCCCTCCCCTCTACTCCCCTCCCGTCCAACCCCTTCCTCCTGTCCCTCTGGCTGGCCCTCCCCTCTCCTCTCCCCCGTCTCCCCTTGACCCTTTCCCCTCTGGTTCTCTCCCCTCATCTCCTCCTACCTCCCCTCAGTCCTTTCCCCTCACCCCTTTCTTTCTTTCTTCCTTCCTCCCTTCCTCCGTCCATTTCGGTTTCCGCTGGTTTTCTCTTTTTCTCTCTCTTTCCCTAATTTCAGACGTCCGTTGCCCCTCATTTTTCCCCTCGTGTCCTGGTTTGCCTTTCCTCTTTTTTGTTTGTTTTTGTTTTTGCTCGTTTTAGTTCGTTACGTGTTTTTTTTCTCGTTTTGGTATTGCACACACATCTCTCTTATTTAAGGCTCTTGCAACGTTCTTTTACTGGTTAAGTTTCTATAATTTTCCTTTTTTCGTCATTTGTTTATTCATCTACGTACTACTACTGCTAGATCCTTTGTATTCAGTAAACAAAAAAATTAACTAATAAATCAACAAGTCGTTTTTTTTTCTACTATTTTTTTTTTTTTTTGTATATTCTATTCTATTTAATGTGCACCTTTATTTTGCTATTATTCATATCTATATTTAATTTTTCCTATTCAATCTTGTCGGTTTGTATCTTTGTCCTCGGATTATGCAAACAAAAAATAAAACTATATAATCAACATCTATTTTTTTATGACATTTTAAGTGAACTCTATTTCCACGCGTCTATCAGTACATTTTTTTTTTTTTTTTTATTCTCCGTTTCATCAACACTTTTTTGCTTTTTTACTCTCGAATCATTATGAGAACAATACGCGGAGGAAACGGCTACAGGTGAAGACAGAAAAGGGAGGAGATGGAGGGAGGAAAGGCGAAGAGGTGGAGGGAGGAAAGGTGAGGGAGGAGGAGGAGGGAGAAGTAGCAGGTGGGAAGTGGACATCGGCAGCAGGTGAGAGAGAGAGAGAGAGAGAGAGAGAGAGAGAGAGAGAGAGAGAGAGAGAGAGAGAGAGAAGGGGGTAACCAACGCCACTCACCAGCACTAAAGGTTACCACTCACCCCCCCCTTTCCTCCTCCTCCTCCTCCTCCTCCTCCTCCTCCTCCTCCTCCTCCTCCTTCAAACTTTTCCTTCTCGTCACCCTTTCCTTCACCCTTCTCTCCATGGCCTCTTTTCTCCTTCCCTTCCTTCATTTTTACACCAACCAACGAACACACACACACACACACACACACACACACACACACACACACACACACACACACACACACACACACACAGACACACACACACACACACACTGAGTTAGAGATAGATATATAGATAGACAGAGAGAGAGAGAGAGAGAGAGAGAGAGAGAGAGAGAGAGAGAGAGAGAGAGAGAGAGAGAGAACAATCAACGATAAAAAAAAATAACTAGAAAAATACAAGAAAGAGGAAAACGGGGAGAAAAATCAACGGAGAGAAAGAAGGCGGGGGAGAGGAAGGGGAATCGGGGGAGGGGGGTCGGAGGGGGGGTGGAAAGGTGGACGGGCGCGGCGGTACTAAATACATCAGGTGTAAGACGGAGCTCTGCCGCGTGCTACACCCTAACACACCCTTAACACACCCACGCACACCCTCCCCACCAGCCTAAAACCTCCCCCACACACCCTAAAACACCCCCTTCTACACCTTTACCATCCTCATAACCACAGATAACACGATAAAGATGAAAACAGGTGAAGGGGCCAGGTAATCGGGGTCCAATTGAGGGGGACAGGAAATGCGAGCGCGTGCAGGTGAGGGACAGGTGCACGGTGATATGGGCCTTACCTGTACGGGCTGGAGGGGCGAGGGTAGCGTGGCCGGGGGAAGGTTAACACGTGCATGGTTTCCTTTTCACTTCGCTTCCTGTCCGGCCAGAGGAAGTGATGCTTAGTGAGGGGGTGTTTGTGAGGGGGGGAGGGAGGGAGGAAGGGGGGGAGGAACTTGGTGATTGGGGGAGGAAAAAGGAAAAGAGAGATAAGGAAGAGAGGGAGGAAAGGGGGAAGGGAAGAGAGGGGAGGAACTTGGTGATTGGGGGAGTGAAAAGGGAGGAAAGAGAGATAAGAGAGGGAGGGGGACTAGGATGGTGGAGGGGAATGGTATAGGGCTGTTGCGAGGGGGGGGGAGGGAGGGAAAGAGGGGGGAGGAAGGAAGAGAAAGAGGGGGACGAACTTGGGTGTTTGTGAGGGAAAAAAGGGGGAGAAGAGAGATAAGGGAGGAAGGGAGAAAGAGTGGATAAGGAAAAGAAAAGGGAAGTGGGGAAACTGTGAGAGGGAAGAGGGAGGAGGATGAGAGAGATCAGAGAGGAAGGGGAAAGGAAGAGGGCGCTTGTGAGAGGGGAGGAAGGAAAGAAAGGAGGAACTGGATGAGATATAAGAGAGGGAGGGAAAGGGAATGGAGTTTTGCGAGGGTGGAGGGAAAAAGGAGGGAGGAAAGAGAGGGGGAACTGGGGTGAATGTAAGAGAAAAAAGGTAGGGATGAGAGATAAAAGAGGGAGGGGAATAAGGATGTGCTGTGAGAGGGGAAAGTATAGGGAGAGAGGAAGAGGAAGGGGAAAAAACTAGGTCAAACGGAAGGGGTAATTCGTAATGGAGGAAAAGAAAAAAAGAATGTTGCTTGCGATTAAGGGGAAAAAAGAGGGAAAAGGGGTTGACGATTTCTGGGGGTGGGTACATTATGTGTGGGGAGGAGAAATATGAGTTGGCTTGTTTATGAAGTGGGGGAGGAATTAGAGGAAAAGGAAGCATGATATTTGTGAGGGCAGGAGGAGGAGGAAAAGGGAGAGAGAAAAGTAGTTTGTATGCGGGAAGCTGAATGAGGGGAAAATGAGGGGAAAGTTTACGTGCATGAGAAAGAAAAGGTGACTTAATATTATCAGGTAAAAGAAGACTTGGGGAACAGCGACAAGAGTAGGAATCAAGGCATCGCTCGAGACATTACATAACCTACTGTTTCTTTCTTTGTGTGAGAGATGCTAATGAATATATGGTAGATCTCTCTCTCTCTCTCTCTCTCTCTCTCTCTCTCTCTCTCTCTCTCTCTCTCTCTCTCTCTCTCTTCACCCCTGGGCCTCATCACCCCGGGACGCGTGCCTGTAGCTCCTCCCAAGGCCACAGGGCGGGTGTTGACAGGCTGTTTGGGTCGTGACGCGCAGCACACCCCGCCTTTGTTACTGTCCGAGGCGGTGGTGGTGGTGATGGTGGTGAGGATGGTGATAGTGGTGGTGGTAGTGAGGGTAAGAGGATGTTAGGTGTACATGGTTAGGTATTATAGACATGCATCAATGGTTTTTATATTAGGAGGGTTGTGTTCGTTTTCAGAGGTATTTTAATTGTCTTTGTTTTGCATCGTTTGGCGGGAGGGGGACGTGTGTGTGTGTGTGTGTGTGTGTGTGTGTGTGTGTGTGTGTGTGTGTGTGAGTATGCGTGTGTGTAGAAAGAAAACGAAGGAAGGAAAGATAGAAAATTAAGAAAAGAAAAAGAAAAAAAGAAAAAGGAAAAAGAAGGAAAAAGAAAATTAAGAAAAGAAAAAAAGAAAAAGGGAGGAAGGAAAGTAGAAGGAAAGAGAGAAAATTAAGAAAAGAAGGAAGAAAGAAAAGGAGAGAGCACGGTATTGATTAACTAAACAACTTCGGCATAACTATCCAAATTACAAAAAAGGGGGAAAATAAAAACTGAAAATCAACAGTCCATAAATAACACACACACACACACACACACACACACACACACACACACACACACACACACACACACACACACACACACACACACACACACACACACCAATAACTTCTAACATCAATAATAATTTCTCGACACGGCAATTCCTCATCATCCGTGACGTGACCGCTGCTGCAACACCCCAAAACCAACCTGCCGGATCACACTAATTACTCCTGCCTCTGTTTCACCTCCACCTGAGCCGCCCTACTGCCCCCTCCCCTCCCCACACCCCTCTCCCTTCCCCGCCGCCGCTTTGAACCTAAAATATTGCCTCTAACCTCACTCTCCTACCTCACTCTACCTGTTTATCCTCATTACGCCATTATCCTCCCATGGTTCAGTGTTCTTGACTGCAAAGGGGCGGAGGGCACGAGGAAATGGCCCGGACTTGAGGTGATGGATTGCAGGTGTTGAATGTCGATGTGTGGTGAGCGGTGAAGCTGGTTAGTGGAGGTTGTGGGTGGTGTGGATGTGGAGGAATAAGGGTGGGTGGTAGGTTTTGTGTTGGGGGTGGTATTGGCGGTGTGGTGTTGAGGTTGGTGGAGTAGAAAGTCGGTTGAATAGGTGGAGGTATTGGTGATGAGGTTGTGTGGTGATGGTAGTCTTGTGTTGGTGGTATTGATTGTGGTGCTGGTGGGGTGGTGGTGGTGAGGTTGATGGTGAATGTGTAGTGGAGGTTGGTTGTGTTGGAGGTTCTGGTGGTGAGGTTGGTATTGGAAAAGGTAGATGTGTAGAAGTTGTAGTGGTGGTGATGTTAGTGTTGAAAGAGGTGGATGTGAAAAGGTTATGGTTATGGTATGGGTGAGGTTGATGTTTGAAAAGGTATAGATGAATAGATATGGTGGGGAAAGTGGTAGTGGTGGCGAGGTTGATATTGGAAGAGGTATATGTGCAAAAGGTTATGGTGGTGGTGGTGGTGGTGGTGGTGTTGGGTGTGGCGGGCGGCGGGAGCAGGTGGTGTGTACTGGTAAGGTGGCCAAAAGTTCACCTGTTTCCTGCACAACTCGACAACCATCGCTCGATAACGGTGGCGAGGCTGCCTTCCCCTTTCCTCCCTCCTCCCTTCCCCAGGCCTTCCCCAACACCCTTCCCTCCTTCCCCCGATCTTTCCCCCACCCCCCTTCCCTTCCTTCTTTCCCCTCTCTCTGCACCTTTCCCCTAGTCCCAGCTTCCCCTCTTCCCCCGTTACCCCCCCTCCCTTCCTCACTTCCCCTCTGTGCACCTTTCTCCCCCTTTCCCCCCCTTTCCCTCCAAACTAACCCCTCCTCTGTTTTCCTTCCTCTTTCTGCTCCTTTTCTAACCCCACCTTTCCCCTCTTCCCTCTGAATCCTCCCTCTTCGCCCCCCCTACTCTTCCTTCCTTCCTTCCTTCCCCTCTCTGCACCTTTCCTCTAGTCCCCCAATTTCCTCCCCTTTCTTCCATCCTCTCTTTGCTCCTATCCCATAGTCTCAATCTCACCTTTCCCCTTTCCCTCACTCCGTCCTTCCCCTCCCTTCACCCCCAGCTCCCTCCCCTATCTTACTTCCCCTCTCTTTCCGCTTTTCCTCCGGTCATAGTCCCATCTTTCCCTTTCCTTCAATCCAACCTTTCCTCGTCACCCATTCAACCCCTTCCTGTATATACTTACTCTTCCCTCACCCCAACCCTTCCCTTCATCCCCTCAAACCATTCTCCTCCAGCTAGTGTAGACGGAGAAGAGGAATAGGCCGTTAAGGGGAAAGGGAAAATGAAGAGGCAAAATGGGCGTAGAAAGAAGGGAATGGGAGGGAATGGTAGTTGCATGATTTACTTTTAAACAGAAAGGGGTAAAGAGATAGAACCAGTAATGGAAAAGGGGCGCAATAGGAATATAACGTTAAAGGGGAAGGGGAAAAGATGGAAAAAAGGGAGGAAGCAGCATAAGAGAGGGAAACGGGAAGATTAGATAAGAGAAAGGGAACGAATGTGGCAAAATGAGTTATATTGAATCGAAAATGAATAAACAGAGGGAACAAAAATATAGGAAATATGTAAATAATGGAAAAAATATTAGATAAAAGATAACACACACACACACACACACACACACACACACACACACACACGAGAGAGACAGCTGATCAATAGGAAACCAACCAAGAGACAAAATTAGGACAGACGAAACCAGGAAGCCCAGAGACAGTCGATATAAGACCAGAGAAACCTAATTAATGACTGTGTGTGTGCGTGTGTGTGTGTGTGTGTGTGTGTGTGTGTGTGTGTGTGTGTGTGTGTGTGTGTGTGTGTTTCAGGTGTGTAGTGGAGGCGTGGCAGGTGTGTGGCATAGGAGGCAGGTGTGAGGAGTGTGTCGGCAGGTGTGCTGGGCCACCCTCGCTCACCACATGGCCTTCGAAGGGACCTGCTCACCACACGTCACAGGACACCACTACCACCGATGCTACCACCACCACCACCACCACCACCACCACTACTACTACTACTGTTGCTACTACTATTTCTACAGCAAGGGAGGCAGCTCAAAGGCAAAAAATCAAAACAAAAAATAAAAAAAATGCTGGTTAGACGCTCCTCTGACAAACGAAAAAAAAAAGATTTGAGTAGTTAGAAGAGATGCCAATTTCTTCTACTACTACTACTACTACTACTACCACCACCACCACCACCACCGTTATCAACACCCACATTACTTTTTAGATAACATTACACTTATTACTATACCGCCACTACTAATAATATCACCACAATCACCACGACAATTGTTACCTTACTATCATCACTCTCACAAGCACGACAATCACCACTGCAGCCGTCCTTATACAGACCATTAATGACAGTATCGGGAACGTCATTAATAAGCCCGCCAGTTCGTCCCTATAATGAGTGCATGACAAGCAATATATCTTGACTGACAAATATCTCGGTATTTTTTTTTCATCCTTACTCTTTCTGTCAATCAAATGTTAACTGTTACTCCATGTTTGTGTTTCAGTGTTTCTTTTTGTGTTGATAAAGGTACAGTCTAGATTCCTTTCGTGTATATGTTGTTTGTTTGAAGTTGAAGTAGAGTAAGAAGCAAGGAGATGGAACCAGTAATACTAAAGAGAGGTCATAGCAACACGTATACCAATAAAGTTAAGGAAAAGGGGGAATACAGATACACGAAAGCAATTTAGACTGCACCTTTATCAACCTATATCATGAGTTTTTCAAGAGGAGAGTATCAAGACACCTCTCCACCCGTAACTGACCTCTCCTTAGACCTTTTTTTTCTTCTTTTGCCAGAGCAGGATTTAGTGGGATTTTTTGTTGCTATTTTTGCTTTTTGCCACCGAGCTGCCTCCATTGCTGTAAAAAAAAATAGTTATTCATATATACATAGATAATCCGATATGGTCCTATTTTTAGTATTTACTCCTCTCATTTTTCCTTCTGGTTTTCCTCTCTCCACTCAACCGTACTGTTTGCTTGTCTCATGTATCCTCTTAACACCTTTCTATCTATACTTTTTTTTATCAAACGGACACACTTGGCGATGATTTTTTATGGTTGGATCGTTGTTTATCACACTCAGTACAACACCGACTCGTTATTCTCTCGATACGCTATCTGATGCATGAATAAAGAACGCGGTGTTTAACGGTTATGTGTCAGGAGTACAAGCAGGCAACCGTTTTTAGCTTACGTTTAGAGGTAATGAAGGATTGCTATTACTTTTTTTGCTTGATTTGCGATTCTGACTTAATTTTTGCTCTTTAAGTTTAAGGCAACTCATTATCGGTGATTTTCGTGGTTTAATGTTTGCTTTTTTCTTCCTCAGGTTGTGGAGTGGATTCTTATTGGAGGTGAGAAAAGGACAGCAGAGACAGCACAGAGACAGCACGTACTTCTGTGTTAGTGATGTGGCGTTAGTGATGTGGCGTTAGTAATGTGGCGTTAGTAATGTGGCGGACTCGATGCCGCTGTGATGGAAGCCAAGACAAATAACTTTCGTAACAGTGATGCGGCGAGCTCATGGCATGGTGGTGAAAACAATGCCTTAACGAAGACTAATAAGTGTTTTCATAATAGTGATAAAGTTAACTTATGGGATCGTTTTAGAAGAAAAAAGCAACGAATACTTATCAGTACTTTTGTAATAATGATGTGTCGAAATATAGTGTTGTAATGAAAGCAAATACACGGAAAACCAAGGACTAAAGTGTTTTATATAAGTGTAGCTGAAAAATGGTGCAACTGAAAAGCACAAACAAGAAACTATTTGTGTGTCACGCTGAGGAGGAAAAGAAGTGTCGACGAAGAACAGGGGCTTGAACTACTCGACGAGAAGGTGAGTGAAAAATTAACATATTCTCTATTTTCTTATGTACTTTTTCCCATTTGGCATTATTATTTACAGCAAGAGGAGGCAGATCAGTGGTTAGACAAAAAAAGAGAAAGTAACTATTTGATGCTCTCCAGAAAAAACATGAGCAGTCAACAAAGGGGGGATGTCTTGAAACTGAAATAAGGGGGGAAAAAGGGGGGAAAAAGTATATGGAAAGCAACAATCAAGTAAACAGACGAAGATTCCGGTTAACCTTTATGTTACTGGAAAACTCATCTGGGCATTTCCTTTATTAATACTCGTGCGTCATCCCGTACCATTAATACTTCACCTTGATAATCCACCTTGTATTCGCCGCTCTTATGTTGGGAATGTTAATGCTCCAATATAGTTATCCATCCTCCTCCTCACCATTTATTTTGCCACATGACCTTGTAGTTGCGGCGCCAAGACCAAACGCCCCCCATCATTTATTTTATTATTTTTCGGTGAGAGAAGGCAGAGAGGAACGATAAACAATAATAATGATAAAAAGCACTAAAACGACTGTAACATGCAGCTCCTGAGAGAGAGAGAGAGAGAGAGAGAGAGAGAGAGAGAGAGAGAGAGAGAGAGAGAGAGAGAGAGAGAGATTACTTAGGACAGACAAATAACAATCCAGCTTCCCTTTTTCCTCATTCTCAAACGTATTAGCTTAAATCTGACTAATCTCTTTTATTCGTGTTCACAACTACATTTCCACGCGATTTATGTGCACACCTCCACATCATCTAGCTGAAAAGAACTGAGCAAAACGGGTAACAAACTTCTCTCACGCCGCTGAGCTAACTTCATCTCGTTTCAACTTCTGGCTCCTGCGATCCCCGCCTGATTACATACACCTGTCTTTTTTTACCTGTCGCTCGTGTCGATCTCAGGTAATTGAGGGATGCTGGGCCGGCGGGACAAAGGGAAGGTTTGGGGGTTCCTTTTTATCATTTCAGTTTTTTTCTTCTTCGATTGGCTGATACAGGGAGAGAGAGAGAGAGAGAGAGAGAGAGAGAGAGAGAGAGAGAGAGGGAGAGGGAGACCGGACTTAGACAAATCAGAAAAGGGTGTAACCGGAAACAGTCGTAAAATCGCTGTAACTGAACGAAATTTCGGTATAATTCTGAAGCTTACGGAACCGAATTGGACCCACCTTCGTAATAAAACATAAGTACGTAAAACAAACACCTTTTCTCACTTTCCTTACACGTAGAAGAGATAAAAATAACACTGACCCACTCACTTATCTCTTGTCCACTCTATCTCCCCCTGACAAAGACGTAACACCGCGCCCAGGTACAAGAACATAGTGACGCAGATTTACCTGTGTGACACGTGTGGGAGGCTGATTAGAAGGGGACAGGTGTGGCCAGAACACCCTCCCACAACACACCTGCTAATTAGGACATGATTATCGCGAGGGGGGACTGTGTGGGCGTGGTGGTGAATTTATATGTGGTGATCTCAGGTGATAGTGGTGATGAATGTGGTGGTGGTGGTGGTGGTGGTAGTGGTAGTAGTAGTGGTATGTATTGTTGTGGTAGTAAACTTGGCTAGATGGATATGATTGATTATTAAGGTTCCTGTGTGTGTGTGTGTGTGTGTGTGTGTGTGTGTGTATGTGTGTACGGTAACCAGCATAGACACCAGCGGGTGGCGAATAATTCCGTTGGTGGCCAGGTGTGTTTCGTAATACCTGTGTGTGTGTGTGTGTGTGTGTGTGTGTGTGTGTGTGTGTGTGTGTGTGTGTGTGAGTGTGAGGGAGTGTGCGCGCGCGTTGATGCAGCGTGAAAGTATAAATTCCCCACGTGTCATCAGGAAGGAGAAAGGTGGGTGGGCAGGCAGCTAATGGGGTTGAAGGGAATTAAGGAAGCAGGTAAAGGGAAAGGTGGAGGAGGAGGTCGAGGAGGAGGAGAAGGAGGAGAAAGAGGAGGAGGGAGGAAGGAAGGAAGGGACCAGGAAGGCGATGTGTAAGTCGTAAAGGTGGTCAGTAAAGAAGAATAAAGGAGAAGGAGAAGGAGAAGGAGGAGGAAGGAAGGAAGGAAGGAAGGAAGAGGCAATAGACAAGTAGTGAAGATGGTCAGTGAGGTAGAATCAAGAAGGGATGAAAGACAGGAAGTTGGATAATGAAGAAAGGAATGAAGAGGGAAATGGAGCTCCTAACCAGAGAGAAATTACAACCGGGCAAAGAGGGCCAGAAGAGGTAAGAAGGGGAGCTAATGGACAGGTGGGAAAGGCAAGGTAAGAGAAGTAGGTAGGTAAGCGGAACTAGCAGGTAAATAGACAAAGAAGGGATGGTCGAAGTTAAGGTAGGAGGGACATAAAGGTAAGAACACGTGTAGGTAATAGCATTGTTAAGGTGAAGGAGGTGAGGAGGTAGGGAATGAGAAGCAGGAAGACGTATAGGAAGAGGAGAGGGAGATAGGTAAGAAAGGGGGGCAGGTAAAGAGGGAGAACAGGTAAGATAGTGTTAAAAGGGGCGAACAGGTAACTTAGAAGGAAAAGGAATATAGAAAAGTAAAGGAGAGGCAAAAAGATTACATAGACACAAAAAAGTAAGATAGATAAATAGAAGGAGAACAGGTAGAGAGGGAGGACAGATTAGGTAGTGTAAGAGAGAGTTAGCAGATAACACAAAAGATAAAGGATTGAAAGGAAGCAAAGAGGGAGGGTGGAGGTGGATAAAAGGACAGTAGAAAGTTGAATAGGGAAGTAGAAAGGGAGCAGAAAAAATGAGAGGGCAGGTAAGGTAAGGGACAAACATAAGAAAAAGGAACATAGAGAAATAAAGAAGTAGACGCAAGGAGGTTACATACACAAGAAATATTAGTAGAAAGGTAAATAAATAGGGAACAGGTAGAAGGAAAGGCAGTTAAGGTCAGGTACAAATATAAAAAAAAGGAACATAGAGAAATAAAGAAGTAGACGCAAGGAGGTTACATACACAAGAAATATTAGTAGAAAGGTAAATAAAAAGACACCAGGTAAAAGGAAAGGCAGGTAAGGTAAGTGGGGAGTGCAAAAAGGCAACAAGTAAGACGAAAAGGGATATAGGGAATTACCGTAAAGAAAGGGAAGCAAAGTTGCTACATACACACGAGAAACTTGGACAGGTAGGAAAGAAAGGGAAGTCAGGTAAGGTAAGGTATAGGGTAGGGGGGGCAAGCAGGTAATAGGAAGGTGTAGGGGTCAGGTAGAGACGTAGGTATGGGAGGGCAATGAACCTCTCCGTAATAGTCACAGATACTTGTTGCCTAAGGGTGACTATAATTCCAGGGAGAGGCAGGGAAGGGGTGGGGCAGGGAGGTCGGGAGTGATGCAGGTCGGATGAAAGAGGCGTAGGGAGGACAAGGAAGAGAGTGGGATGGTGGGGTGGGGGGAGGAAAGGGTGCAGAAGAGGCAGGGAGGGGAGGAGGAAATGGGTGGGGCAGGGAGGGTGGGAGTGATGCAGGTCGGATGAAAGAGGCGTAGGGGGACAAGGAAGAGTGAGATGGTTGTAGTGGGTGGGTGGGGGGGGGGGGGGAGGAAAGGGTGCAGAAGAGGCAGGGAGTGGGAGGGAGGGAATGGATGGGACCGGAAGGGGGGATGCTGTAAGTCGGGTGAGAGGTGTAGGGGGGACAAGGAAGAGAGGAAAGGTGAGGGGTGGGGAAAGGGTGGAGAAGAGGCAGGGAGGGGAGGAGGAAATGGAGGGGACAGGAAGGGGGGATGCTGCAGGACGGGTGAGATGCGTAGGGGGGACAAGGAAGAGAGAGGAAAGGTGAGGGGGTGGGATGGTGGGGGGGGGGAAAGAGAGAAGATGCAGGGAGGGGGAGGGAGGGATTGTGTGGGGTGTTGAGGATGGGTGATGCAGGTTAGGTGAAAGAGGCGCATAGGGAGGACAAGGAAGGGAGAGGAAAGGTTAGGGAGGTTGCAGGAGTGAGATGGGGTGGGAGGCGGTTTTGAGATGAGTGAGGTAGGTAAATGAAGGCAAGAAAAGGTACGGAGGTAAGGAAGACTATAACAGGATTTAGAAAGGCATAGGAAGGTAAGGGAGGTTGCAGGTGTGAGGGGGAGGGTAGGCAACGGGAAGAAGGGCTTATGAGGATTGAGGGAGACCAAGGAAGCTAATAAAGAACCGGGGAGGGTATAGGAAAGGCTGCAAGAAGATTTAAACAGACATAGAGAGGATAAGGGAGGCTGCAGGAGGAGAGAAGAAAGACAATGGGGATGAAGGAAAAAATATGGAAGACAGCGAAGGTGGAAGAGAGTGTGGAGGGGCAGGTAGAGAAGCTAAGGGAGGCTTTGATGGATCTAGAAAGGTTAAGGAAGTAATCTAGGGAGAAAGAGGGGAAGGAAGATATGGGTGGAGTAGGGAAGTTGAGAGGTTAAGGAAAAGGTAGAGAGGATGAGGGTTGCTAAGGGAGTGTAGGGAAGGTAAGGGAGACTAAAGAAAATATAAGAGAGGGTGCAGGAGGATACGAAAAAGGGTAGGGAGGATGAGGGAGGCAATAGGCGAGACTGGAAGGTGAGGTAGACAATGGGAGAGGAGTCTATGGAAGGGGTGAGGAAGGGAACAGGGGGGGATGAGAGGTGAGGGAGGCAGTGGGTGGGAGAGAGAGAGAGAGAAGTGAGAGAGGTTGTGGGTAGGTGTAGAAGTGGAGGAAGAAGTGAGGGGGGCTATGGAAGGGGTGAGGGAGACAGTGGGAGGGGTGAGGAAGAGAACAGGAGGGGATGAGAGGTGAGGGAGGCAATGGATGGGAGAGAGAGAAGTGAGGGAGGTTCTGGGTGGGTGAAGATGTGGAGGGAGAAGTGAGGGAGGTAGTGGGTAGGAGAGAAAGAAATGAGGGAGGCAATGGCGTGGTGTAGGGGTGTAGGGGAGGGGGGGCTGACATATGGTAGCCGTGCAGTCGGCCTCCCGCCATAAATACTGTACTCTATTCGTACCCACACCTCCTCGGCCTGCCAGATTGTGTCCATACCCGGGCCGGCTTTTTTCACTTACAGCGTAGCGGAGACGTCCAGGGCAAGGCGGCCATCTGTGCAGCATCCAGGTCTCTCTCTCTCTTTCTCTCTCGCTCTCGCTCTTGCTCTTTCTCTGTAGTTGTTATCCCTTTTATCTTCTTATTCAAGCATTAACTCTCCTGTTCACACTTTGTTCTCTCCCTCTACAACTATTTGCATTGTATATCTTATTTCAACACTCACTCTCTCGGGCACCGTTTTCTTTTATCCATCTATAACATTACATTCACATTGTCACCCACTCATCCTTTACACAATATACTTGCATCTTTACCTAATCTAATCCTTCCTCATTCCCTTTCAGCCTCACATTTCTTTTCCTTCCTCATTCCTATTTCTCCTTCTATAACATTCCGATTCATACCACGCCCAGACCGACATCACACTCCCTTTCTCTCCCTCTCATTCCCACATTGTTTCTTTCATCGAGGGTGTAGCAAGAAGAGAAAGTGGATTATGAGAGAAGGTACTACTCTTGCTCATCCCTATACTATCCAAATCCCTTATGCAAGAGTCAACCAGCATCTTCATTTCTTTATCACTTTTTATCCCTTGTGTTCGAGCATTGTTTAGCAGGCTTTTTTTGTTGTTGTTTTTGTTTACTGTCCTTGAGTTGCCTACCTTGTAAAAAAAAATGGGAGGGGGGGTGGAGGAAGACAATAGGAGTGAAGATTTTTATGGGTTAGGTTTGTTAATGGTTCTAATGTAGGAATGTTTAATCGGGCACGGTACATTCATTCCCCCCCCTCCCTTCCTCACCTCTCCAGCTCTCCTTTACATCTCCCCCGGCCGCAGCATCCATTAAGAGCATCTCCCACTGTGCCATTATTTCTCCCTTATGAATAATTTCCTCACCCTTACGTAACTCCAGGACCGTGATTCCCTTGGTTACCTATGTAAGCTGTCCCCGTTACTCTTTTCCTCCCTCCTTTTCTTCCTCATCCTCATCCTAGTTTTTCAAGTCCATACATCCTCCCTTTCTCTTGCTCTTCTCTCTCTCCCTTTGCTCTCTCTCACCCTTCTCCGTTCCTTTCCTATTCCTTCTTCTCCTCATCATCGTAGTTTTGCCAGCTCATACATTCTCCCATTCTCTTTTGTTCTTCCCTTCCTCTCTCTCCCTTTACTCCCTCTACGTTTCTCCATCCCTCTCGTCCTCCCCCTCTTTCACTTCTTGTACTTACTACTTCCATTTATCTCAATCTCTTCACTTTCTCTTCCCCTTCATTCCTTTCTTGCTATATCTTCACCTCCCTTTCCCTTTCACTTCCTTACTCCTCCCTTAACCAAAACATACCCCCCCCCCTTTCTTTGCCTTTCTAATACCCATAATTTGACCTTCTTATTCCCTCCCATTCCATCCCATTCCCTTCCATTCCCCAGCCTACTCATCCTTGCCCATGTCCACGCCTACCTTTTACTCATGCACACGCTTACAGCACTTCCTCTGTTTATTCCTTCCACGTGTCGCCTCAGGTAGTTGACAAGGGCGTGTGCGGAGGAAGGATGGGCCAGGTATACACGCGCGCACACACAGGTACACACACACACACACACACACACACACACACACACACACACAGGTAAGACATATATGGACTGGGGAGCCGTATAAGGTGTGTTGTTGTTGTTGTTGTTGTTGTTGTTGTTGTTGATTGTGACAGGTGGATTGGGTTGTCAGGACTGATTTGTTACCTGAGACGAAGACAGGTAGAGATATGTAATTAGGGGCATGTTTTTTTTTTCTCTCTCTCTCTCTCTCTCTCTCTCTCTCTCTCTCTCTCTCTCTCTCTCTCTCTCTCTCTCTCTCTCTCTCTCTCTCTCTCTCTCTCTCTCTCTCTCTCTCTCTCTCTCTCTCTCTCACGTAAGCATAACAAATTGAATAAAAAAACGATCCTTTTCTCTATTTTTTACGTTCTCTCCTCCTCCTCGTCCTCCTCCTCCTCCTCCTCCTCCTGTTATCACGCATTTTTTCCTCCGTCACAAGAATTCCTGTCTCGTCCTACTGATGACCCACTAAAGGGACTGGAGATGTGGAGGGGCAGGTGAGAGGAGGAGAAGGAGGAGGACGAGGGAGAAGGGAGAGAAGGTTACAGGGGAGAGGAGAGGGAGAGGGAGGAGGGAGAGAGGGAGGACAGGTGACAATGAGATAAATGAGAAAAAGGAGAAAGAGAAAAGATGTAAAGACTTATTGGAAAGAAAAAAAAATATTGGTAAAAACGGATTCTATTTTGTTTAGCATTTACTTACTTTTTATTTTACATTTCTTATTATTTTATTTTTCATTTTTTTATTTATACTTTTTTTTGTGTGTGCGTGCGTGTGTGTGCGTGCGTGCGTGTAAAGCATGTCAGTGATGAAAAGAACATTGATAAGAGAAACAAACATGTAAACACACACACACACACACACACACAACACACACAACACACACAACACACACACACGTTATGTATCCTATTAGAGTATCACGGATAGAATGCCAACACTTCAGACCCTCCCTCCATTCCCTCCCCCCTTTCCCCCTCCATTCCTCCATACCCTCCCTTCTCCTTCCTCTCCCTTCCTCCCTCCCTTCTCACCTGCGATCCACTTTAGACAGGTGAGTAGCCATGATTGTGAGGTGTTGATTGGCTGTTAGAGAGAGAGAGAGAGAGAGAGAGAGAGAGAGAGAGAGAGAGAGAGAGAGAGAGATGTAAAGAGAAAGGAAGACAAAATAATACATAGAGAAAAAAGAAACAATCAAGATAAATACAAAAATGAGAGAGAGAGAGAGAGAGAGAGAGAGAGAGAGAGAGTAAAAAAATGACGCAGTGCACCTGTCTGCCCCGCGCCAAACCCTCGCCAAGGACGGCCTCCACCTGCCTCCCTCCAGCCTCCCTGCCTCCTCTCCATCTCTCCTCTCCCTCCCTCCTTCGCCTCTCTTCTCCCTGCAGCATCCCTTCACCTGCCTCCTTGCCTCCCTCACCTCCTCCCTTTCTCCTCCACTGTCTTGTTCTCCCTCTCTCTCCCTCCCTTACTCCTCCTCCTATCCTCTCTCCCTTCCCCCTCCCTCCTCCTCCCTCACCCAGCATCTCTGTTTTACTTTTCTTTACTTATTTTTTCCTTTTTTACGTAATCGTCATTTACTGCATTGATATATTGCTGTATCGTGTGTCCTTGACTGTCTCTCTGCTTGGCTGCTTGTCTGTCTGTGTGTCTGTCTGCTTGTCTGTCTGTCTTTTTTTGTGTCATGACTGTGAGGTATTTTGTTCGAGGCGTTTTTTATTCTTTTTACTTTTTTCTTACATTGGATCTTTTTGTCTGTCTAGGTGAAATCTCCACAGTCTCTCTCTCTCTCTCTCTCTCTCTCTCTCTCTCTCTCTCTCTCTCTCTCTCTCTCTCTCTCTCTCTCTCTCTCTCTCTCTCTCTCTCTCTCTCTCTCTCTCTCTCTCTCTCTCTCTCTCTCTCTCTCTCTCTCTCTCTCTCTCTCTCTCTTACCTGGCCCTTATTTAGTGGGCAGGTGAGCATACACCTGTCGTAACCTCGCACACCTGCCGAGGTAGATTTTCAGGTTGTTGAGCAAGTAGGCCTACTCTCTCTCTCTCTCCCTCTCTATCAACCTATCTATCTATTTATCTATCTATATCTCACATTTTTTCGCATTCCTTATCTATTTATTTATCTATCTGTGTTTTATATATATTCGAGAAGAGGGAGTTCGTGTTAGATTATAGACCGCTGCTATATATATTATACTCATCACTTATGTCCACTCAATTTGCTTACATACTTGGCCACTTGTGTCGGTGAGTCAGAGGATTCAGCAAGGAGGAAAACGAGAGGAGGAAATGAAGGAGAAGAAATGGGAAGAAGAATGTTTGCAGTAAAAGAGGAAGGAGATGAGGGGGTGGGGCGAATTGGAACATAATCAAGTGAGGACGAAAGAAGGAAATCAAAAAGAGGACGAGGAGGAGGAGGATGAAGAGGAGGAGGAGGCAGGTGCTGGCATCGATGTTAATTTTTGAGCAGGTGTTGTTGGTGTTATTGGAAAGGAGGAGCTGGAGGAAAAGAAGGAATGAAATGTAAAGAAAAAATGTTACCAAATGAATGAGAAGAATATTGGAATAAAAGAATGAGGTCAAGGAAGCGGAATAAGAAAATGAGATGTCAGTGAAATGTAAATAGGAAGGACTGTTTTTGTCGTCGTTGTCGGCTTAGTAGTAGTAGGTGTAGTAGTAGTAGTAGTAGTAGTAGTAGTAGTAGTAGTAGTAGTAGTAGTAGAAAAAGAAAGATGAAATGAGTGAAAGATGAAATGCAAAAAGGGAGTGAGAGTAGATGAGGAAGATGAAGACAAAGAAAACTGTAGTAGTAGTAGTAGTAGTAGTAGTAGTTGTAGTAGTCGCTTCTATTATTGTTGTCTACCCTTATTGTTGTGTTGGGCCCTCATACCTGTGTCGACATGCGGGCGGTGGGCGGCGCAGAGCCAGGTGCCGCGCCCACCAAGGCCACCTCACCTGGATGCGGGCGGCGACAGGTGAACGCGGGCTGCGGTGAAGAGACGAAAAAGTTTAAGACAAAAACCACGGACGTCGCTGGTGAGGCTGTGTCGTTGTGTGGTGGAGGAGGAGGAGGAGAAGCAGGAGGAGGAGGAGGAGGAGGAGGAGGAGGAGGAGGAGGAGGAGGAGGAGGAGGAGGAGGAGGAGGAGGAGGGAGAAGAAGAAGAAGAAAACTATACGAATATGAATGATGAAGATGAGGGAAAAGAAGAATAAAAATGAAAGGAAGAAAGAAAGAAAGAAATAAAAAAGAAACAAAACAGCAAAAGGAAAAAAAGAACACGAAAAAGAAGAAAATAATAATAATAAGAAGAAAAAGAAGAAGAAGAAGGAGAAGGAGGAGGAAAATAAGAAGAAAGAAAATAAATGTAACAAGATACGCAAGAAGAAAGCGAAAGATGATGAAGTAAAAAAAATATTGAAGAAAAATAACAGAAAGGAGAAAAAGAGGGAAAAAATAGCCAAAGACAAAAAAGATGAAGTGAAGAGGTGAACACGAAAAGAAAAAAAATGTACAATAAGAAAAAAAGAAGAATTAAAGGGTTCATAAAATTTCAAAAAGTCACAAAGTACCAGAACACAACCACCAAACAATTTCCAGCTGCCATCACTGCAAAGATAAGGTAAATAACTACTATGGAGAGGCTGGAGATGAGAGATAAGAGAGGAGATGGGATGCGAGATGCTGCGATGTGCCGAGATAAAATCACAGCTTCCGATGACTGATGCTTATCTAGAATTTCATCTCGATACATACATTCATATACATACATACATACATACATACATACATACATACATACATATATACGTTTTTCTTTGGCCAATTTCTTATCTGTTTGTGGAATGTGTTAAGTATGTCCGTTGATGCTTCCTGTGTGTGTGTGTGTGTGTGTGTATGTGTGTGTGTGTGTGTGTGTGTGTGTGTGTGCTTTTTTTTTCACTTGTATTTTTTTTTATTCTTTTTGGTTTCTTGCTTGTGTTTTTCTTTCATTCTTCATAAACCTCTTTTCACTCTCCCTCCCTCTCTCTCCTCTCCCTCCCTCTCTCTCCTCTCCCTCTCCTTCCCTCCCTTCCCCTCATCTTAGGCTCCCCGTATGACTTATTTTGGGTCTCGCAGTAAATAATAAGTTGTGAAAATAACATCTTGTAGCGGCGGCGGTGATGGAGGAGGCGGGTGTGGCGCGGGTGATGACAGTAAATGGAGATGAATTAATGAGTGGCAAAATAACAGTCATCAGAGAGCGCCTAATTGTTATAGTTCCTCGCTGTAATGTAATTATCCAACATTTGCCAGACCGAGGGATTTATAACCTAGTGGAATAGCTATATGAAGAGGCAAGGAGGAGGAATATGCTTGAGAGAGAGAGAGAGAGAGAGAGAGAGAGAGAGAGAGAGAGGGAGAGGGAGAGGGGGAGGGGGAGGGAGATGTCACAGAAGGAAAGAAAAGAGGGTAGAGAGGGCAGGAAGAAGAGGGGAAGGTCGTGGGAGAACGTGAGGGGTTATCAACCGTTCTACAAACACACACACACACACACACACTTACAGGATAAATAAATGAGTGAATTTTGTTTGTGTGTGTATGCATTAGCCAAAAAGGGCGATGAGAGAGAGAGAGAGAGAGAGAGAGAGAGAGAGAGAGAGAGAGAGAGAGAGAGAGAGAGAGAGAGAGAGAGATAGAGAGAAAAACTCTCACACACACACACACACACACACACACACACACACACACACACACACACACACACACACACACACACACACGGATAATCAATCACTGGGAATGCAGAAAGGCAAACAGACAAACACATGCACTTGAAATTCTTGCCAAATCCGATGACTCAAGCAAACGAATGTGAGTTCACCTGAATCAAGTAATTAACGCTGAAGCACATCTTATTACTCCCTTATACATGACCCAGAAAATGTGCTTGATATGCTACTTGTTATGCTTGAAGGTGCAGTTAAGGGTACGAAAATTCCCTTAGCCAAGTAATTATTCATGCAACTTTTTCGACCTGCTGTAAATTTATGCCCGTTTCGTACCCTGGTTCTACCCTCCTTCCTTGCTTGCTTCCTCGTTTCCCTATCTTGCGTATCACTTTCACCCCTTCCGTTTTTCTTTCATCCATCTTTTTAGTCATTATTTCATCATCATCATCTCGTTCCTTTACTTCTTCCTTCTTTTTCGCTTCTTTTTCGTCCTCATTTCATCTTCATATTTTTTTTTCTCCTTCATCTTCTCGTTTATTTTCTACTTATCTTACACACACACACACACACACACACACACACACACACACACACACACACACACACACACACACACACGTTAAGATACCTCAGTGGATTGATAAATTGAATGGCTGTTAATTGCTAGGTGTGTGTGTGTGTGTGTGTGTGTGTGTGTGTGCGTGGAAAAAGAAGATGCAATCGGTTCCCTGCCTCACACCTTCACCTGGCCGGGCAACACCTGAGCCCCGCCCGCTGGCCTATCCAAACACTGCAATTATGAGGTCCAGGTATGTTCCCAGCAGCGGTGTGAACTTAATTAAGAGACCCCCCACCTGAGTCCGCGTTCCCACCGCTTTGTAATGGGAATATTATAATGAAGTGTGGCATCTCCATTCCACTACATCCACTGCCTCCACTGGAAACTTCATATCTCATCTCTTACTAAATCAGCTTCCTCGAGGCTGGGCGTTCTGTACCGTCTCCGCCAGTTCTTCTCCCCTGCACAGTTGCTGTCCATATACAGGGGCCTTGTCCGCCCTCGTATGGAGTATGCATCTCATGTGTGGGGGGGCTCCACTCACACAGCTCTTCTGGACAGAGTGGAGGCAAAGGCTCTTCGTCTCATCAGCTCTCCTCCTCATACTGATAGTCTTCTACCTCTTAAATTCCGCCGCAATATTGCCTCTCTTTCTATCTTCTATCGATATTTCCACGCTGACTGCTCTTCTGAACTTGCTAACTGCATGCCTCCCCCCCTCCCGCGGCCCCGCTGCACTCGACTTTCTACGAATCCTTATCCCTATCCTGTCCAAACACATTATGCAAGAGTTAACCAGCATCTTCCCTATTTCATCCATTACGCTGGTAAACTCTGGAAGAATCTTCCTTGATCTGTATTTCCTCCTGCCTACGACTTGAACTCTTTCAAGAGGAGGGTATCAGGACACCTCTCCTCCCGAAACTTACTTATCTTTCGGCCACCTCTTTGGATTCTTTTTAGAGCAGCAGTAGCGGGCTTTTTTTATTAATGTTTACTTTTTTGTTCCCTTGAGCTGTATCCTTTGCTGTAAAAAAAAAAAAAAAAAAAAAAAAAACTATTAACACCACCTCTACCGCTATCACCACCACCATCATCTTAACTATCAACACCACCTCTACCACTCTCCCCTCCACAACCATAACTATCCCCCCCCCCCACCCCGCCAACACCACAGTCTCCATTATCCTCACCTACACCATCACCTCGACCTCCACCTCCCAACACCACCACCTTCACTAATGCCCCCACCATCACCACCACAATCATCACCACCTCCATCATCACCTCCAACACCAGTCTCCATTATCCTCACCTACACCATCACCTCGACCTCCACCTCCCAACGCCACCACCTTCACTAATGCCCCCACCATCACCACCACAATCATCACCACCTCCATCATCACCTCCAGCACTACCATCACTATTACATTCTCCCCTGTTCATTCTCCTCCCTTCCATTCATTCGCTCCCTGTTAAATCTCTCTCCCTCCCTTCTCCCCTTCCTCGGTCTTCTCCCTTTCCTTCCTTCCTCCGTCCTATTTCCTACTCTGAGCCACATCCTCCTCCCCCTTACCCCCCTCTTTGCATCCCCCTCCCCCTTACCCCCCCTCTTTGCATCCTCCTCCCCTCCCAACTTCCCTACCGTTATATAACCTATTCACCTACCCAATTTTCTCTGATTTTTCCCTCTCCTTTTCCTCCCCTATAATCTAGAACTTCCCCCCTTCTCTTCAGCCTCATTCCCTTTACTTCTATTTCTTTCCCTCCCCCACTTCCTTTCCCCTTTTCCATCCCTCCCCCTCCTTTATCTCCCTACCTTCCCCTTCGCCTACCCTCCCTCCTTTTTACCACTATCCCCATTCTTTCACTTCCTTTCCCGTCCTCTACCTCCTTCCCATCCCTTCCAAACCCCGACAGCTCCACTCCCCTCCCTTTCAACCCCCCTATCCCCCCTCCCATGCTTTCCTCCTCTCTCCTTTCCCATCACTTTCCCTTCCCTACCTCCTTACCTTTTCTTCCATTCCTCTTCTTCCTTTCCCGGCCTGTGCTCTTCTCTCTAACCTCCCCTCCCTTCCAAGCCCAAACTGCATCTTCCATAGTCTCCCCCTCCCCCAATAACTCCCCTCCATGGCCTCTCCTCCCCTTCCTTCTCTCTCACTTCCCCTTCCCTGGACGTGTGGTCGTCTCCGGTTCAGCTTTGATTATCCGGAAGCAACAACGGAGCTGCCGGAACCGAGGAAGGGGAAGAGAGACGAGTGGAAGGGGGGTAGGGGGATGCCGGGAGGGGGAGGTGGGGGAGTGGAGGGAGGAGGAAGCCAGATCTACCGCTGCAGCCACTCGGGTCTTCCTCCTCCTCCTCCTCCTCCTCCTCCTCCTCCTCCTCCTCCTTTGCACCTCCCCCCCAGCCTCTTGTTGCCCCCTTTTACTACTCCAAGATACCCGCATCCTCTCTCTCTCTCTCTCTCTCTCTCTCTCTCTCTCTCTCTCTCTCTCTCTCTCTCTCTCTCTCTCTCTCTCTCTCTCTCTCTCTCTCTCTCTCTCTCTCTCTCTCTCTCTCTCTCTCTCTCTCTCTCTCTCTCTCTCTCTCTCTCTCTCTCTCTCTCTCTCTCTCTCTCTCTCTCTCTCTCTCTCTCTCTCTCTCTCTCTCTCTCTCTCTCTCTCTCTCTCTCTTTTTTATTTAAACATAGGCACATGTATACTATTTACATACCCAAAGGTGCACTGTCGTGTGCTGCCTATTCAAAGGGCAGAATAACATCTATATAAAAAATAACTATATAAACTATAAAAAATATATATACTATAAAAAAAACATACAATACAGAATATATGTGAATGCACTGCACACTACACTCGTGTCACTGCTCCACCACGAGTGTCAAGTGGAGTGGGGAGTGAGCCCCTCCAGTGGTGGGCCGACAGTTTTATTTTTTGGGTGCTCATCTCCCGGATGTTTGGTACACAGGCCGTAAACATGTTCCACATCCGGCAGACTCTTCCCGAAAAGGTGCGCTGGTGCTGGCTGGTACGGGAACACGGCACCTCCACTGCGTCACCACGGGATAGCACCGTTCTCGTGTCCCGCGTGGTGACTCTCGGAGGTTGGCGTAAGCCCACCAGATGTGGCACTCCCTGCACTTGTGCCTTGTGAAACACCACAAGAGCAGCTACGTCCCTGCGGTGTTCCAAGGAGTCGACGGAGCTGAGAGTTTCCTGCCCGGTTGGGGGGTCTGCCGCATCCACCAGTCGCAGTGCCCGTCTCTGGATGGCGTCGAGTCTCCCGCTGTGCGAGGCAGCACACGACATCCAAATGAGGGCAGCGTACTCCAGGTAAGGCCGTATCTGGGCCTTGTAGAGCAACAGCCTCCCTTTTTTGTCGAGGAAGCTGGCCACCCTTCGCAGGCAGGAGACTCTGTGGGAGGCCTTTTGGGCAATGTGTTTGATGTGGCTGTCTCTCTCTCTCTCTCTCTCTCTCTCTCTCTCTCTCTCTCTCTCTCTCTCTCTCTCTCTCTCTCTCTCTCTCTCTCTCTCTCTCTCTCTCTCTCTCTCTCTCTCTCTCTCTCTCTCTCTCTCTCTCTCTCTCTCTCTCTCTCTCTCTCTCTCTCTCTCTCTCTCTCTCTCTCTCTCTCTCTCTCTCTCTCTCTCTCTCTCTCTCTCTCTCTCTCTCTCTCACATTCATATCACCATCCCCTTTACTCATCACTGTCTCCAGCATGTTCATACTAATCTGCATGTTTTCCCTTGGTTCTCTTCTCCCCGCGTCGTCGCACAGGTGTTCTGGAGGGGATGTAGGTAGAAACACGTGTACAGGTGTGCCGAAACGGGAGGAGGGGGGAGCTGGGGGCAGTGGGGACACTTGATCAAAATGAAGCGTGTTTGGACTTTGCTGGAGAGAGAGACAGATAAAAAATGCTGTAGCTATACTTCATCCGTTAGGTGTAGTGATGGTTACTGATGTGCTTGCTGGGGGGGGGGCTAGTAGTAGTAGTAGTAGTAGTAGTAGTAGTAGTAGTTGTAGTAGTAGTAGTATAAGTAGTAGTAATTGTGAAGGTAGTGGTAGTAAATAATGCAAGCTAATATTAATCTAAAAATGTGTATGTGTGTGTGAGCGAACGAGAGAGAGAGAGAGAGAGAGAGGAGAGGGAGAAGGAGACAGGTGGAGGGGACAAGGCCAGGGCAGGTGCGTAGCGAGGGCCTCACCTTGCGCATGTCACCTGCCGGCCGCCTGGATGCCTCCCTCTCCTCACCTCTCCCTCACCTCTTCCTCCTCACCCCTCACCTCTCCATCTCTTCCTCCTCACCCCACAGCCTCTCTCTCCCTCTCCTCACCTCTCCCTCATCTCTTCCTCCTCACCTCTTCCTCCTCACCCCTCACCTCTCCATCTCTTCCTCCTCACCCCACAGCCTCTCTCTCCCTCTCCTCACCTCTCCTTCGCCTCTTCCTCCTCACCTCTCACCCCACCTACAGCCCCTCCCTCCTCCTCCTAACCTCTCCCTCCTCACCCTTCACCTCTTCCTGCACCCCATAGTGTCTCCCTGTCTTCCTCCCTCTCCTCACCTCTCCCTCATCTCTTTCTCCTCACCTCCCCCTCCTTGTCCCTCCATCTCCTCTGTATGCATTTAATTCATCTCTCTACTTCTTTTTTGCTTTTTTCTTCTGTTTATCCATTTAACTCTTCTTCTTTTCTTCACCTTTCACCTCTCATTCCTCCTGTTATCGTTTCCTCTCTTCTCCTCCTCATTCTCTTAATTCATCTCTTCACTTCTTTCAATCTATTACCTCTCTCTTATTTTTCCTTTTAACTCTTCTTCATCTCCTCACTCTTCCCCTCCTCCTCCTCCTCCTCCTCCCGTTATCTCTTCCCTTCCTCTCTTTCTTATCCCATTTAATCCACTCCGTATTTCTTTCAATCTGTTTTCTTTCTTTTGCTCTCCTCTTTATCCCTTTTGTCTATCATTACCTCCTCACTTCCCTCTTTAATTCCTTGTATTCTTCCCTCTCTTTCTTGCCTCTTTAAATTAACTTTCACATTCTCCCTTTCCCTTTCTTTCGTAACTGTTCCTCATGTGTCGTTTTCCTTCGTCTCGTTCCTTTTCTTTTATTTCCCTATTTCTTTCTTTCGTCTCTCAATTCTTTTTTTTTATTTTATTTCTTGCCTCTCGTTCTCTCGCCTTTTTACGTTCAGTGACAGCTTCAATCTCCACTTCATATCACATCTATTCATCCATCGTCTCCCTTCCTTATTCCTTTGTTTCTTCCCTCAGCTTACTTTCCATTCATCCCTCAATTACACATCAACGCAGCTCTTCCCCTCCTCCTCTTCCTCCATGCAGGCTCATCATATTAGCATACCTTATCCCTGCTATTTTTCCTCCGCACCGTCAGCCCGTCTGTGGTCTGTCCGCGTCTGTCCTGCGTCTGGTCTGATACACAAGGGCCCACACAAAGGGTCTGTGTCGCCCACACCCGTCTGTCTGGTCACGTGGTCTATTGCAGGTGTTAATTTTTTTTTTTTTTTGGTATTTGCTTTTGTTGTTGGTTGTTTTGTTCTTGGTTGGGGTGTTTTCTCTCTCTCTCTCTCTCTCTCTCTCTCTCTCTCTCTCTCTCTCTCTCTCTCTCTCTCTCTCTCTCTCTCTCTCTCTCTCTCTCTCTCTCTCTCTCTCTCTCTCTCTCTCTCTCTCTCTCTCTCTCTCTCTCTCTCTCTCTCTCTCTCTCTCTCTCTCTCTCTCGTCCAGGTGAGCATCGTATCACCTTACCTGAGAAAAGTAATTAATACGACGCTGGTGGCTTTCCTGATGAGAGAGAGAGAGATTCGTAAGCTATAATATCATAACATCTTCTTTCTTATGTGTAAATCCTTCTGAAAGAGTTGTTCTAAAAAATCTCTTTAGTTTTTTTTTCTCAGTTTCAACTTTCCATCTCTCCATTCCTGCTTCTTTTCATTCTCTACCATTCGTTTCTTTCCTCTTCCTTCCTTTCCCTTACCTTCTTAACACTTTCTTTTCAACCCTTTTCTTCTTTTACGTTCCCTTCTCTTTCAATCCCTTCCCTTCTCCCTCCCTTCCCTTCTCCCTCCCTTCTCTTTTTCCTTCCTTTCTCCTCATTTCCCTTTTCCTTCCCTTCTCCTCCTTTCTCTTTTCCTTCTCTTCTCATCCCTTCCCTTCTCCCTCCCTTCCCTTCTCCCTCCCTTCCCTTCTCCCTCCCTTCTCTTTTTCCTTCCCTTCTCCTCATTTCCCTTTTCCTTCCCTTCTCCTCCTTTCCCTTTTCCTTCTTTTCTCCTCCTTTCCCTTTTCCTTCCCTTCTCCTCCTTTCCCTTTTCCTTCCCTTCTCCTTTTTTCCCTTCTCTCTAATGCATTAAGGTCACTATCAAGTAAACTCTTTATGCAAATTATCCTCTATTGAAACGAGTGACTAAAACAGGAAATCTTACCTTTTTTGGGCCAATCAGAATCTTCTTAAATATAAAAAAGGTAATTTGTATTCAAGGACGTGACTCGGACGGGACAAAGGACAGGATGAATGCACTGGGTTACCTACACACAAACACACGCACACACACACACACACCTGCCTCATTCACTGCATCATTCACTCTTCTATTCACTGTTTGGACTGTTCCGGTGTGGTGAGTCATGGCGGCTGGTGAATGGCGAGGACTATTAATTCATGAGTATCTGGTGATGTGTCGTTTTGTGGTGGTGTTAGTGGTGGTAATGGTGATGAGGGTGGTGAGGGGTTGCATGCGGTGTTGTTTAGTGAGGAGGTTGTGGGGGAGAGAGAGACAGAGAAAGACAGACAGACAGACAAGCAGACAGACAGAAGGGTGATACTGTTGCCGAGAGAAGACAGACAGAAGACAGACAAACAAGACACAGATAAAACAGACAGACAAGACAGACAGACAAGGCAGACAGAAGACACAAAAGACACAGAAGAGTAGACAGACAGACAGACAAACAGACAGCCAGAGAAGACAGGCAGAGAGATAACTGTTGCCGAGGACGCGAAAGAAAGTGATGGTGGTGGTTTGTGATGATGAAGATGGTGATGATGATGGTGATTCCTCGTCCGTATATGTCATTTCCAAGACGATACGATCACCGTCACTCAGAAGGGGACTTAAAAGGGGCTATTATGTCCACGTGTTGTTTTCCCTGTCACTCATCATCTTTAAAAGGACTCGCAGATAAAGAGGAGGAGATTGATTGGCCGGATGGGAATTGGTTGTTTGATCTCACTACGACACATGACATTCCTTTCGTGTGTGTGTGTGTGTGTGTGTGTGTGTAGGGGATGGGAGGGGGGGGGAGGAAGTGTGTGTGTGTGTGTGTGTGTGTGTGTGTGTGTGTGTGTGTGTGTGTGTGTGTGTGTGTGTGTGTGTGTAAAGTGAAAGTGGTGTAGCTTCTAGACGGATGATTTAGATAAGTAACGAAAGAGTTGTGAAAAAAATTACGAAAGATAAAAAATGTAAGAAAAAGAAAAGATGTTTGTGATTTGAAAGGTTATACGAAGCAGCCGCGGAGGTGAATACAGATTTAAAACAGTGATGATTAAGTATAAATAATAGAGAAAAGAAGAAACTGAGACGCATGCGAAGACAAAAATCATCACCAAATGCACCTCAGCACCTTAGAGAGACTTATCAACACCATTCGTATTTGCTTCAACATCAACAACACCATTTATACAACCTTCTTTACCTTACTTTACCGAGACTCAAGAGATAATAAGAAAAAAAACATCCGATGCTTCAAAGTTAAACAAGAATCAGAAACCTGTGAATCTCGGTTAAGAATCACAGTCAATGTCGATAAAGACCTTGAAAATCTGTCGAAAAAATGTTGTAGGGTCAGTTTTTTACCGATAAGCGAAGACTATCATTACGTTGGAGTCCAATAACGAAGAGGGAAAGTCCGTCCGTATCTCATGTATAGTGTCGTGTAAAAAATCTCACCGGTATGACGTAAGAAAACAGGGAAATTGGGGTTAAATTCTAATGATGCGGCGTCAAGGTGGTGGTGGCGGCGGAGGCGACGGCGGAGGCGCTTTCGCTGTCTTCGCACGAGTGAAATCTCTGCTCGCCGCTCACTTGTTGCCCTGATGACGCCCTCACCGCCAGCCCAGCCCCGCCACGCCACGCCCTGCCGCCCACGCCCTTGCCTCTGAGCCTTTGTCCATCTAGCAGTGTAGAGTAAAATGGTCAACAGAGGGTATACAAAGAGCCAGGGTCGTAGGTTGGCAGGGTGAGGCGCGGTAGAGAGTTTTTGGATGATTCTGAAAAGTGTCTGAAGCAAGTGGAACGTTTGGTCGCGTCTGAGTTGTGTCCGGCTCGCTTGGCACCTGCCGCTCTGCCTACAGCCGTGCACCGTCCAGTGTCCTGCTGGCCTGTACCGCGCGGTGTCCTTGTAGTAGCCTGCACCTCGCCGTCTGTCGCCCTTATGTGTCGACCTGTAGCCTGTTATATCCTCCCCCCCCCCCTCCCTCCCTCCATGCCTGAATCTGTGTCTTGTCTGTCCGCCTGTCTTGCTTTGATTCTTGCGTTACCTTGTTAGAATATTTGTCCTTACGTCTCAACCTGTTACCTGCAGCCTCTTTGACCCCTCTCTCCCCCTCCTTCCTGTCTGTCTGTCTGTCTAGCTTTGATTTTTTTGTGACATTAAAGTTGTTCCTATGTGTCAACCAGTAGCCTTTCTTCCTCCTCTCCTTCTTCCTCGCTTTTATTTTACCTGTCTTTTCTACTTGTCTGTGTCTGTCCACTTCTGTTTTCTGTCTTTATTTTTATTAAGGAGACAGAAAATTTGCGATATTGGCTTTGATATCCTTTCTGACGCCACTATTTTGTATATTTGGTTTAACTTATGTCATATTATCCAAGTCTTCTTTTTCTGTGCTTTATTTTATCTCTTTTTTCGTGGTTTGTGGGATTATTTTCGTTACCTACCCTTGTGTGGCATTTTTCCTCGTTTTTTGCTGTTCTCTCGATTTCGGTGTTGAGTTGCTCTTACCTGTCTTATTTACCGTTCTGCGACATTTGTATTGAGCGTATGTCAGGATACTTTTTTTCCCATTCATGTCTAGTTCTCACCATTGTAACCTTGTCTTTCTTACTGTTGCTTTCCGAGATATAGTGTGGCGTATTTTGGGGGAGTTTCTTGACGCACACAGGTTTCTATTTTCGTCGTTCTTTGTACTAGGTTTTTTGTTTTCGTTTGGGTCTTGTTCTCGATATTGTAACCTCGCCTTTCTTTAATACTTTACTTTCTGGGTAATGGTGTGGCGTACTTCTGAGGAATTTGTTGAGGCTCACATTCTTTATTTCTGTCGTTTTTCTATATTATTTTGTCTTGTTATCAATATTGCAACCTCGTCTTCCTTACAGTACTTTCTAGGCAATGCTCTGGCGTACTTCTGAGGAATTTCTTGCGTTTACATTCATTTCCTCATCATTCTTCGTAACAACATCGGCCTTGCGTTGCTCTCACCTTATCACGGCTTAGGTTGTTTGGGATATGTTAAACGAAAGCCTTACATATCTGTCTCCCTCGATTTTAACTTAACACAGAGATTTATAGGATCCGAACCAACGTAACAGCATCTAAGTAGGATTCAACTCTCTTAGCCACTAATTCGATACCTTATATACATTGTTATACCTTCATCTCACGTTTATTCCTATTATCCCAAAGCGTAATTGTCTATATCATTATCTTTATCATTATCTTTATCATTCTCTCTCTCTCTCTCTCTCTCTCTCTCTCTCTCTCTCTCTCTCTCTCTCTCTCTCTCTCTCTCTCTCTCTCTCTCTCTCTCTCTCTCTCTCTCTCTCTCTCTCTCTCTCTCTCTCTCTCTCTCTCTCTCTCTCTCTCTCTCTCTCTCTCTCTCTCTCTCTCTCCTAATATTCTAGTGTCATATAATTTGCACCTGTTGGACTTTACCTGTTTATCCTTTCCGCTTCATCAGTTCTTACCCTCCTGCTGCTGCCCCGCCTCAGCCTCTCACATTCCTGCTGGACGTCTGCCTGCTGCCGCCACCTCCTTCTTCGCCTCTCAAGTTCGCCGAGGTCTTCTCTCTTTACAGATTGTCTTCGTCTCTGCATACGCTCCTGCTGCTGTTTTCTTTCGCTCTGTTTTCGTCTTTTTTTTCATATTTTGTTGTGTCCCTTTTTTTCTGTTTCACACACCTTTGTTCTCTTGGTTTCTGATTTTTTTTTCCATTTTTTTTTTCATATTCCGAAATTGATTCACCTTATGTCTTATGTCTTTTTGTTTTCTTTTTCCTGTTTTTTTTATTTTCTTCGTGTTCTCTTCTCCCTGGTTCACCTTGTCTGCGTTGTCTCACGTTCTGCTCTTATCTTATTCCCTTGTTACTGTCTTCACATGTTCCCTTCATCGCATTCGCTATCTTTTTTCTTCACATTTTATCTTCGTCTCACAATCTGTCCTTTTACTTTGATTCTCCTTCGTATTACCTTGTTTTCTCTTCATCATTTCCCCCCCCCCCGCACAAACATCACTCCATACGCTTGCAAACTTTCCCTTAATCCACTTACACGCTGTTCATCTACTCTTTAATTAATGCGAATCATCTTGTTCTCCTTCATCTTTGTTTCCTTCTCTGCTATTTCTCTTTACCTCACCTCTGACACATTTTCTTTCTCTTGCTCCCGTCGGCTTTTTCTTCTGGCGTTTTCCCCTTTCCCTCTCATCTTGCCTCTCATCCTTTTCCCTTTCACTTTTCCGTCTGTTGCTTCCATCGGCTTTTTCTTCTGGCGTTTTCCCCTTTCCCTCTCATCTTGCCCCTCATCCTTTTCCCTTTCACTTTTCCTTCTGTTGCTTCCATCGGCTTTTTCTTCTGGCTTTTTCCCCTTTCCGTCTCATCTTGCCCCTCATCCTTTTCCCTTTCTCTCCATCTCTCACGCATTCCGCTGCTGTTATCGGCCTCTCCGTCCCTTGCCAAACACCTGCCGGCCCACCTGCTGCCCTCCGCCTCTCACACCCTCGGAGTTCCTCGTCTGACACAAATGAACACCGATGGATATATACAGCCTTGCCCTCTGACCCACTCTTGGCCCCTTCGGTGAGGTCGTTGGAATTTCAGACGAATATTACCTTTTTAAGAGGCTCCTCCCGTGATTACCTGTGCAGAGGGAACGGCTAATTACCACTCGATCCCTGGATGCTGTACAGGTGATTAGTAGGATCATTAGGGAAAAGAGGAGGGGGTACAGGGAGGGAGAGGGGAAGGTAAGGGCAGGTAGGTGGGAAAGTGGTCTGTCCAGGGCTATATGGAGGAAGAGACCGCTTTGGATATTGATTGTTCTTCTTTTCTTTAAGTTGTCTCCCTAATGTCAGGCGTTGGTGCTTCTTGAGGGTTATGGTTTTGCAGTTGGAAATTAATACCCTTCCCAACGTCACTTATTGATGCTCTAACGAAGTTGATTAATATCGCCAAAGTTTGGGATAAGGATTAAATGTTTACAAATACATACGTACATACATACATACTTTTTTTTTTATTTCACACTAAGTTTTATGTCGAGAAAAATAATATTTCCCTGCATGATCATTATTTTTTTAGGTTTTGTTTCTTCCTCGAGTAATTTTCAATATTTTTTTCCCTTCAAGGTAGAGGGAAGATAAAAAAAAAATCTTACACGTATATTCATTTTGCTTTCATCTTTCAGAGAAAAGGAAAATGTGTCTACTCGGTCATTGAGATTTCAGTAATTTTTTTTCTATTATTTATGTTTTAATGACACGAAGAAAAAAGTTCATAATTTTACCTCCTTGTCTCAGCCGGACAGGACAGGACAGGTACGGATCGCCGTGCTGCCTACCTGTTACCGGGTCAGTGCGCAAGAATTTCATAATTACAATTTCTTGCTGTCATTATACGGTGTAAAACTAATCACTTTCCCTTCATTACCTGTAGCCGCGTGATAGCCAGGTGGCCAGTACGAAGGAGCGCTATTTTCTGTCTGTTCCTCTTCCCTGTCTCCCCTCTACCTCATACCCCCTTTTTCTCCATCCCTACTTTCCCTTTTTTAAGCCCCCTCTTTCCTCCCTCCCCCTAACCTAACCATCCCTAACTTAGTCTAACCTAACCTAACTTAACTTTCCCTCCCTTTTTCCACTTCTACCACCCATCATTAATTGTTTGTCTACATCCCTACTTTACCTCTTTTTTAAACCCCACCTTTCCTCCCTCCCCCTAACTTAACTATACCTAACTTAATCTAACCTAACCTAACTTAACTTCACCTCCCTTTTACCACTTCTACAACCCATCATTATTATTCTACCTCTACTCATCCACTTTCTTCTCCATTCCCCTTTTTCCTCTTTCTTCTTCATTAACCCCCTCCTTCTGCTTCTACCCCCTACTCCACTCACGAACACTTCCCCCTTCCTCTTCTACTAAGCCCACCTCCACCTCTACCTCTCCATCTCCGTTCCCCTCTCCCTCCTCCTTCCCCTCCCCTTTCCTCAATCCCTTCCCTCTCCCTCCTCCGTCTTATGCAAACACCTTTTATCTCAGCATCGTTCTCTCACCCCAGCATCTGCCCTCCCCTCTCTCTCTCTCTCTCTCTCTCTCTCTCTCTCTCTCTCTCTCTCTCTCTCTCTCTCTCTCTCTCTCTCTCTCTCTCTCTCTCTCTCTCTCTCTCTCTCTCTCTCTCTCTCTCTCTCTCTCTCTCTCTCTCTCTCTCTCTCTCTCTCTCTCTCTCTCTCTCTCTCTCTCTCTCTCTCTCTCTCTCTCTCTCTCTCTCTCTCTCTCTCTCTCTCTCTCTCTCTCTCTCTCTCTCTCTCTCTCTCTCTCTCTCTCTCTCTCTCTCTCTCTCTCTCTCTCTCTCTCTCTCTCTCTCTCTCTCTCTATCTCTCTCTCTCTCTCTCTCTCTCTCTCTCTCTCTCTCTCTCTCTCTCTCTCTCTCTCTCTCTCTCTCTCTCTCTCTCTCTCTCTCTCTCTCTCTCTCTCTCTCTCTCTCTCTCTCCCTCTCCTTCCGTGAGTTTGGCGAATAAATAAAATCTGGGTCAGTGGGTGGTTGTCAGCTGCCTCAGAAACCTTTCCTAATTCCCTTAAAAGTCACTAATTATCGCCCTCTGTGTGTGTGTGTGTGTGTGTGTGTGTGTGTGTGTGTAGAAGAATATAGAGGGAAGAATAAGAGGATAATATCTCTCTCTCTCTCTCTCTCTCTCTCTCTCTCTCTCTCTCTCTCTCTCTCTCTCTCTCTCTCTCTCTCTCTCTCTCTCTCTCTCTCTCTCTCTCTCTCTCTCTCTCTCTCTCTCTCTCTCTCTCCCACCTCTCCCGACGCTCTCTCGCTCTCTCCCCCTCCCTCTCTCCGCCCCCCAGGCCAGGTGAGATCTAGGGAACACTAAGGAGGGGGGAGGGAAGGATAAGGGGGAGGGGGAGGAGAGGGGAAGAGCAATTAACCTGTAGGTGCGCTGGGCCCGACCCGTGACCCTCGGATGCTTGGCTCCAGGTAGAGGAAGATCTCGCCACCTGACTCCCTCTACCTGTGTGCGTGTGTGTGTGTGTGTGTGTGTGTGTGTGTGTGTGTGTGTGTGTGTGTGTGTGTGTGTGTGTGTGTATGTGAAAATGCGTCTGAATGAATAATGAATAGTGATTTTTTGTCTGAATTTCTTTTTACACATTTAGTTATTTTTTTTATTAATATTTAGATTCTTTATGTTACTATTCCTTCGACCTTCTCTTTAGGTCAAACTATTCCTTAACTTCTTTCTATACCTTTCTCTTTTTTTCTCCTTATCTTTCCACCTCCTCTCTTTACCATTCCACCTCCTCTCTTTACCATTCCACCTTTTTCATTTACCTTTCCACCTTCCACCTTCATCATTCCACCTCTCCCTTTTACCTTTCCACCTCCTCTCTCTATCATTCCACCTCTTCCTTTTACCTTTCCACCTTCCACCTTCATCATTCCACCTCTTCCTTTTACCTTTCCACCTCCTCTCTCTATCATTCCACCTCTTTCTTTTATCTTTCCACCTCTTCTTCTTACCTTTCTACCTCTTCTTACCTTTCTACCTCCTCTCCTTAATTTTCCACCTTTTTCTTACATTTTCACCTCCTCTCCTTACCTTTTACACCTTCTTGCCTTCTCACCTCTTCTCACCTGTACCGTCGCGTGATCGGGTCTTAATCACGTTCAGTAGTGGAGAGAAATTGGAGGAAAGACCTTACCTGGCGGTGTTAATTAAGGGAACGAAGGATAACGAAGGGGGGAGGGGAGAAATATATTAATAATTGTTCAGACTCACCTTTCTTCAGCCTCACCCTATTTACCGTGAGCCAGGCCGACAGGTGGTGCGGGGAGAGAGAGAGAGAGAGAGAGAGAGAGAGAGAGAGAGAGGGAGAGGGAGAGGGACAGAGAGAGGGAGAGGGAGGGAAGGAGGGTGGTACAGACAAGTTAACACAGACAATGGTAAATAATCGAAATCGAGACAACAGACAGACAGGTAAACAAGTAAACAGACAGGCAGACAGACAAAGATAGAGATACAGACAGACACGTAAACAGACGCAGACAGATCACGCTGAGACAGATCGACACACAGACAAAAAGAAAGGTATGAAAAGACAAAAAATTATATGTACACTCCGTTATGATTATGAAGCAAACAAAAAACAGGAGCAAAATTATCAGTCACCATCGAGTGAAGAAAACAATCATTGAAAAGTTAGAACGCAAAGGATCACAAAACGACAATAAAAAATACCAATTAACAATAAATACAATAATAATAAGAAGAAGAAGACGAAGAAGAGGAGGGGAAGGATTAAAAGCAAGTGAAAATATTGTATAGCATGTTAGATAAAGGCATACCGTAAGATGGGGGGGGAAGGGGGAATGAAGAAGGGAGAAAAAAAGAATGGAGGGAGATGAAAGAGGATGGGAGCGAAAGTCGTAGGTCGCTGTAAAAGTCGAAGGCCGCTGTAAGGAGTAAGAAAAGCCTAAGAATAACAAGCAACGTTGAAAAATAGATATTGTTCGTGATATATAAGTGACAGTATTACTCTCTCTCTCTCTCTCTCTCTCTCTCTCTCTCTCTCTCTCTCTCTCTCTCTCTCTCTCTCTCTCTCTCTCTCTCTCTCTCTCTCTCTCTCTCTCTCTCTCTCTCTCTCTCTCTCTCTCTCTCTCTCTCTCTCTCTCTCTCTCTCTCTCTCTCTCTCTCTCTCTCTCTCTCTCTCTCTCTAATCATACTGGAGAGCGCGTGGGACAATAAATCAGTTAAGGAATGCTGAATAAGAGGGACTTGAATGTTGTTGTTGTTTATGACTTGAATGTTGTTGTTGTTTATTCTTAATGGAGAGCCAATTTACCAAGACTTTCCTCCTTCACCCCCCACCACCACCACCACCAGCCACTCCTCTTTAATAACCAAAAAGTAAACGAGAGTGTTTATATAATAACGTGGCTGGAGTAGTAAACGTCGAAGAGGAGAGATATATAACAAAGAGAGGACGAGGAGAAGGAAGAAGAGGAGAAGGAAGAACCGGGGTAGTAGTAGTAGTAGTAGTAGTAGTAGTAGTAGTAGTAGTAGTAGGAGGAGGAGGAGGAGGACGAGGAGGAGACTGAGAAGAGGAGGAGGAGGAGAGGGAGGATCCTGTTCGCCTGGAGGTTCAATCTGTGCAGCATATGACCACCGACCGCCACCTTCTACTCTGAAATGCGACCCCACATCCACCTTTAACCCCTCGTAGCACCTCATTCCCCTCCACCTAGCACCTCCACCTCCACCCAGCACCTCATACAACTCCAATAGACCTTACTTAAGCTATGGGGTTAAGTCTGAGGGTCGGGGTTAAGGCAGAAAGGGCAGGAGGTCGTGGTAGCGGGGTGGTGTAAGCGCATGACGGTGAGGCCTGGGGCGGCTCTCTGGACGGCAGGTGAAGAGCGAGCGTCTCACACACACAAACGTACGCACACAGTCCCCTCCTCCTCCGGTCCCTCTCTCTCCCTCACACACAGACGCACACACTCACACACTTACACACGGCCACACGCACATGCAGTTACTACCCACGCATAAAGGTGACACTCACTTAATTGAGGTCTCTACGCCTTGCTTACAGGTAACATGGTGCTATAGAGGGACAGGTAAGGGTATTAGAAGGTCTTGTCGCCCCCGTGTGCACCTCGCCACGCACACAGACTGGCTCCAGGGATACACACAGCCGCCAGACGCACACGACTCCCAATCTCAGTCGCTCAGTGAACCCTCTTGGGCCGAATTAAAAGTTTAGTCCGCAGCGCACCTGTTGCCGCCCGTCCACCGTCTGCCTGTCCTCCCCCCCGCCGCCTCCTCCTCTTCCTCCTTCCCCCGCACGTCTCCTTCTCCTATTCTTCTTTCTTCTTCCTCCTCCTCCTTCTTCTTCGCAGACTCTCTCCTTCTTCGCCGACGCCGCCTTCTCCTCTCCTGCATCTCTACCCCTCCTCTTCCTCTTTCGTCGTTTTTTTTTTCTTTTATTCCTTTACTACTACTACTACTACTACTACTACTACCACTACTACGACTTCTACTTATTTTGCTCTCTTACATATTTGGAGAAGAGGGAATAGGTTGAAATCGAGGTATTTTGTATAACTTTGTTTTTTCTCCCACTACCCCCCCCACCCGCTCACCCCCCCTGAAATCTGACTAGCCCTTCTCACTTATACCCAACCTTATACATTCGTCCCTTGTACCCTCCCTCCCTCTCACCCTCCCTCTCCCTCGGTCCCTTCCTCCCTTCTCCTCCCTCCGTCCCTTCTTCCCGTCTACGCGGAATGCCTCTCATACCTTGCTCCGCCGGTCCTCGAGGCTAAAAGATGAGGGTAAGTGCAAGCAGTTCTCCTCCCTCCCGCTCCTGCTCCCTGCCTCTCCCTCCCTCCAGACACACGCTACTGACCTACTGACTTACTGATTCGCCCTCAAGGTGACGCGACAGCTCACCTTGAACCTCCTAGACTGGACTTGTTGATCACTGCGAACCCTGATTTGATTTGAACGCTAGCTCGTGTGGGTCCGTTTGGCGGGTTTGGTTGGGAGGGTCCGGTTTGGTTGGAGCATTTTACAAGGATTTCTGAAGGTAGAGTTTTCTTTTTTTTAATCCGTGTGTGTTGGATAGGAAAAACGCTTCCATGTTTGTTGCTCCTTGGGGGTAGTTTGTGTGCTTGGTCTGTTGAGTTTTGTTTGGTTTGAGCATTTTACAAGGATTTCTGAAGGGAGAGGTTTGGTGTGTTTTTTTTTCTTTTTAATCTGTGTGTGTTGGATATGTGACACGCTTCCATGTTTGTTGCTCCTTGGGGATAGTTTGTGTGCTTGGTTTTTTGAGTTTGGTTTGGTTGGAGCATTTTACAAGGATTTCTGAAGGGAGAGGTTTTGGTGGTTTTTTTTTTCTTTTTAATCTGTGTTTGTTGGATAGGTGACACGCTTTCATGTTTGTTGCTCGTCGGGATATAGTTTGTGTGCTCGGTTTGTGGAGTCTAGTTTAGTTTGAGTGTTTACAAGGATTTCTGAGGGTAGAGTTTTAATGATTTTTTTTTATCGTCGTATTTGTTTTCCATTTATAGTTAGAGGCTTGAGGGTGACTGGCTCCGGGGTGTTTGACTTGCAGTTTAGTGGAGTTAGAACCTTTGCAAGACTTTCTGAGGGTGGAGTTCTGGTGTTTATTTGTTTTTGTTTGTTGAATAGGTGAAACGCTTTTATATTTGATGTTTTAGGAGCTGGAGTGGCTCTGGAGTGTTTGATTTCAAGTTTTGTGGAGTTAGAACATTTGCGAAACTTTCTTAGGGTTGAGCTTTGGTGTTTATATGTGTTTTGAAATTAGAAGTTAGTTGTGTGAAGTTCTAAAAGGAATATACTATCTTTCTGGTTATTGAAGGTTACTAGGGCCCACATTGCTCTGTTTTTGGGGAGCTTGACTTTAGTATTCAGTACAAGTCCAGGATTTAGGGGACATTGTGAGGGCAGAGTTTTTAGTGTTTGTGAGTTTCAGTGTTCGTGTTTTGAATCCTTAACCTTGTGACCTACTGTTTGTTTTGAATGCTTGGGTGGGTTCGATTTTTGTGGTGGTGTTTTTAGACTAGTGAAGGCACAGCGTCAGCAAGAGTCTCTGGGGGTACAGCTGTAATTGTTTATGAGTTTCAGTGTTCGCGTTCTGAATCCTTAACGGTGTGACCTCCTGTTTGATATGAATGCTTGGGTGGGTTCGATTTTTGTGGTGGTGTTTTTAGACTAGGGTGGGTTCGATTTTTGTGGTGGTGTTTTTAGACTAAGTAAAGGCACAGCGTCAGCAGGAGTCTCTGGGGGTAGATGTGTAATTGTTCGTGCGATTTTTGTGTTAAATGTTTTGAATCGTAAACTGCGTGGATTGTTAACGTTTATTGTAGGTCCGTTTTAGGTGTTTGGTTTAGGTGATCAGTGGAAGTAGAGCGTTTACTTGACTTTCTGAAACTTTAAAGCTGTGAACTTGAATTTGACCAGATTGCCTTGATGACCCTGTTTGGTGTGTCTGGCTCATAGTTTAGTTGCAGTATGTTTAATGAGTTTACGTGTCTCGATGTTAACGTTTTTTTTATATTTTTTTCTAGATTGTTTATGTGTTTAATTGATTAGTGTTTACTCAAGAATGCTTTGATTATCTAGAGTAAGAAGAGGAGGAGAAGAAGAAGAGGAATAACCGGTGTAGTAGTAGTAGTAGTAGTAGTAATGGTCGATGATCTATCCTTAGGCGGGTTCTCCAGACAGATTCCAAGAGTGTGTTGCACACATATTAGATAAAGGTGCTTAGGTGGTCTGCGAAACTCACAAAAGCGTATATTTGGAACTATTCGGAAGGTATTTACGATGTGCTAAATATGTATGAGATTAAAATTTAGTTCCTTAGGCAAGAAATTTAATGATGTTTGGAGCAAATAGTATTCAGGATCATCCATTGTTAAGTATCCTAAACGTCTCGACATGGGCACCGAGAATATTGCTCATAAAACTCTAGATAAATAATAAATATCGTTGAGAATAAAAAGAAAAAAGGTGTTGATAGTTACTTGCCAAAGCTCAATTAACACTAGAATCTTATTAATTCAGTGGACAACAAAAAGTTCCTAACATGATTCTACGTTTATCAGGTTGAGAAGAAGAACGCTTATATTAGTTATGACTTTATGGCATTAGGACTCAACCACATCCTATTGCTATTCTTTTAAATACGTAAAAACACTCATTATATACCAGTCCGATGAGAGAGAGAGAGAGAATCTGGCATTTCCTGGAAGCTTAGGCAGGTGGCGCTCCGACCTTACCTGTGTGTGTGTGTGTGTGTGTGTGTGTGTGTGTGTGTGTGTGTGTGTTAGTAAATTCCGTATTTGTTTTTTTAATCTTTTTTTTTACCTTATTTATATTATTTGTGACACCTTACCTGAGTTACCTGGCGAGAAGGAAACGCCGTCGCCCAGTCACTTATTTTTGTTTTCCATTTAAGTCAAGGTGTTTTCGGCTGTGTTGAGGGGGGAGGTGTGTGTGTGTGTGTGTGTGTGTGTGTGTGTGTGTGTGTGTGTGTGTGTGTGTGTGTGTGTGTAGAAGTGATTGACGTTGGCATTAAAGCATAGTACCGATTCTGTACGTATGTCATGTGGTGTGTGTGTGTGTGTGTGTGTTTCATTGTGTATGATTTTTTTTCTATCTGCTGATTGGTTCTCTCTCTCTCTCCTCTCTCTCTCTCTCTCTCTCTCTCTCTCTCTCTCTCTCTCTATCTCTCTCTCTCTCTCTCTCTCTCTCTCTCTCTCTCTCTCTCTCTCTCTCTCTCTCTCTCTCTCTCTCTCTCTCTCTCTCTCTCTCTCTCTCTCTCTCTCTCTCTCTCTCTCTCTCTCTCTCTCTCTCTCTCTCTCTCTCTCATGATAAAAATTTAATTCGCATACCTGTCAATTTACCTGCGACAAAAAAGGTAGAACTAATTTTAAATCTATTGAGTTTTGCTTCTCTTTGATTTTTTTTCTTTCCGATTTTAATTCGCAAAACCGAAGTCACTCTTTAGGCGCTAATGAGTCGACTATTTTCTCTTTTTTTTCGTGTATACTTAATAGTGAAGATTGAAGTTTTTTAAAAGATGGGACTCTAATCATTTCTTTTGTGTGCAAGTATTTTTTTTTTTAATTGTTTTACTACCTTCATCTTATCCTCAATCCTCTAATTATCATCCCCAAATCGTCTCTCTTCATAATAGCAGTGATTCTAGTGGTGTCAGGGACCCCCCCCACCACCACCACCACCAGCTCCCTCTCTAGACACACTACCTGGACTCTGGATTCCGTTTTCTTTTGAGAAGCCGCGACCCAACGACAGGTGGTGACCGTAGCGCAACCTCCAGCGCTCCGCCACCCGCCAGACACCCGCCCCAGCCCGCCACCCGCCCCTCCCGCCCCGCCCAAAACCGCAACACGTTAAACCACCCTCTCTTGCTACTAAGGGCTCTGTCTGCCTCTCAAATAGCCTCCCATCTCTATCGTAAACACTTGCCTTATTTAGTTCCCGCCCCTGTCAAGCCGGAGTCCATAGAAAGGCTCTCATTAACCCGTGCCTTGTGTGTGTGTGTGGTGTGTGAGGGGGGAAGGGGGGAGGTTGTGTATAGTGTGTGTGTGTGTGTGTGTGTGTGTGTGTGTGTGTGTGTGTGTGTGTGTGTGAACTGGTTGGGTCTCTTCTTTTTATTTTCTTCCTTTTGATTTCTGGATTGGGTGGTTTAGAGTTATCCTAAAACACGTTGCTTGCGTGAATCAGGTTTTCCACGTTCTTTTTTTTTCGTCATAAACCCTCGATCTGATTTACTCTATAATTAAATCTGTACGTGTGTGTATGAATCTATAGTCTGGTTAAACAAGTTCTTTTTTAGACGTTGAATTGTAGTTGTTATTATTATTATTATTTTTATTATTATTATTATTAGTAGTAGTAGTAGTAGTAGTAGTAGTAGTAGTAGTAGTAGTAGTAGTAGTAGTAGTAGTAGTAGTAGTAGTAGTATCATTATTTCTATTATCATTATTGTTGTTTGATGATATATTCGTGTCTGGTATTCTTCTGAGTCCTTCGTTTATGCAAATACCTTTATCAGGAAGAAAAAAAACACGTCAGATATATAAAAGATACGTACAATTTAAACAATATAGAGAAAAGTGTGTAGTATTTGGGTTCCTCTTCCTCGTTTCCTTCGTCTTACTTTTTTTAATTTATTTTTCTTTAGATGTATTTTTTAGATGTTTTCGTCGTTTGCAAGTAATTAATATTCTCATGCACCGCTCACCTGCCTGTCCCTCACCTTCTCACCTGCATCTCGGCGCCCACACCTTCCCACACCTGCCCTCTACTCCACACTTTCACCTGCCTCCACACCTACCCAAGTCCAATCCTCCTCCTCCTCCTCCCTATCACCTGCAGCCCTCACTCTCACCCTCCACCCTGTTATCACATTCTTCTTCACCTGTACAGCCTCCACGCCCTCACCTCTCCACCTTGATGTTGGGTTCTTTCTTATGTCTTTACCTTATTTCTTATGTTTCTATCTTTTTGTATTCCATTTATTCTCAACTTTGATTTGTACTTCGTCGATACCTAGTTGTTCTCTCTCTGTTGCTCTGTCTCTCGCTCCCTCCTGGCATCTCATTCTCCCGGCATCTTCACCTGCCGTCCACCGCCACAGCCTCCCTTACCTCGCCTCACCTGCCGGGCTATGGAAGCAAAAAAAAGTTAGGGTAAAGTAAGGCAAGGTTTTCTGCAGGTGTTAGGAGATCTTGTTAACACCTGCCTTCATTGTCTCCATCCCTCTCTCTCTCTCTCCGTCTCTTACTCAACCACTTACCGGTGTCTATCAATACGTCTATCTATTGCTATCCTCTCTTTATCTATTCGGCTATTAATAAGTCCTTCAAGGTGTCTATTAATTCAAGGATTTTTTGCTACATTAACTTAGCTGGATTTTGCGGAACTGATTTGATAGTGTCACAAGAAAACAAGCAAAAAAAAAAAAAAGCAATAAAAAAGTTAAAATGAGGAAAGAGGGAAAAGAAAAGAGGCGAAGGGAAAGGTTTGACTGAAGGAAATCAGATTGTGAATACGAAGGCAATAATTACATGTATTTACCGATAGGAAGAAAATTACCTTTGTACGTTTATCACTCGCTTCCGTCATTATACAAGAGGCATCTGTCGGCCAGCACGTGTCAGGGGGAGAGAGAGAGAGAGAGAGAGAGAGAGAGAGAGAGAGAGAAAAAGACAGAGAAAGAGATAAAGAAAGTGACAAAGAAAGAAAAAATTAAGAATGATAAATGAAAAAAGAAAGAGAGAGAGAGAGAGAGAGAGAGAGAGAGAGAGAGAGAGAGAGAGAGAGAGAGAAAGGGAAGGTGGTGGCCTCGATGTGCACCTGCTGAGGCGAGGCACCTGTCCCCTGGCAGCAACCTTACCTGCCCGCTCCTCCACCCGACTCTTCCTCCTCCTCCTCCTCCTCCTCCTCCTCCTCCTCCTCCTCCTCCTCCTCCTCCTCCTCCTCCTCTTCTTGTTTCTGTTTTACCCATCGGAATGTCCTACAAAGGTGTCAAACGATTCTCTCTCTCTCTCTCTCTCTCTCTCTCTCTCTCTCTCTCTCTCTCTCTCTCTCTCTCTCTCTCTCTCTCTCTCTCTCTCTCTCTCTCTCTCTCTCTCTCTCTCTCTCTCTCTCTCTCTCTCTCTCTCTCTCTCTCTCTCTCTCTCTCTCTCTCTCACCACACCACCCACACACACACACACACACACACACACACACACACACACACACACACACACACACACACACACACACACACACACAGAGAGAACAGGGCTCAGGTATAAGGCAGGTGAGGCGTGAGACAGGTGAGAAGGCAAGTCTCGGCCACTGGGTCAGGCGGTGTGACCTTGGCGCGACGTGTGGCGCTGGAGGAGGAGGAGGGGAGAAAACGGAGGAGAAGAAGGAGGAGGAGGATGCTGAGGTTGAGCTGAGCTTTACAATAATTATGGAGAAGGAAAGAAAAATGAAGAACCAGCCATGTTTTTTCGGAGAGACTGAAGTGGTTTGCATTAAGGGAGTGTCTGTGGCGCCAACGGCAGTGGAGGAGATTGACAAATAACAGTCCTATTTGCATTTTCTTCTTAGTTAAGGACGATAGTAGCAGGAATACCATCATCTGTCAGAAGTAGTAGTAGTAATAGTAGTAGTGGTAGCATCAATTGTAGTAGTAATAGTAGTAGTGGTAGCAGCAATTGTAGTAGTAATAGTAGTAGTAGCATAAGCAACAGTAGAAGTAGTAATAGTAGTAGTAAAAGAAGCAATCGTTGTAGGAGTTCTGGTAGTGGTTTTGGCAGCATCACCATCGCCACCACCACCACCACCTCCATCCCCACCATCTCCACCACCACCATCCTCACCTCCACCAGCACCTCCACCACCAGTAAGCCGTCACGCCTGGCTGCACCTCCTCCTCCCTGCTGCTTCACATTCCCACCTAATGACGCAAAACTCTTAATTACTCCATTACTCCCATGCTCTAGGGTGTCTCGCCACCACGGCACGGCTCTATGGGTGGGCGAGCAGGGTGGGAAGGCGGGGAGAGGGAATGCGTGTGAGTGTATGTTTTTTTCAACTAAATTCTAAGGTGTTTATTGTCTCTGGGCCGTGGTTGCTAATATTTTCAACCTATTTTGTATATTTCAACTTTAATTTACTTCCTATTAGTGTTTTTCTATGGTTCGATTGCATTATGTTACCCAGAAACCTATGAATCTTTTTATGTATCCAGCTTTCATTTGTATATTTTAGCTTTAATTTTCTTCTTGTGTGTAGTCTATATGGTCCAGTTGCAATGTGTGTATCCCATTCACCTCTCTTGCTATAATATATGCACCCATCTATCTAAGCTAACCTCTGCTTGGATAACTATGATAGAGGATAAGTAATATGTATGGGTGGGCAAGGAATGGGTTTTATTAGGGTAGATAAAGTGTGGAAAGTAGTTAATTTGGGTTATGTAATGGAATAGATGAGTCGGAGGATGTTAGGGGTTGCGTGGAAGGAGGTCGGGAATGCTAAAAAAAAGGGAGGGGGAGAGAAGAGTATGTATGGTTGAGGGAATGAGTAAGAAGGTGAAGGGGTCATGGTAAGGAAGGTGAATGTGTGGGTGAGGGAGGGAATGTTAAAACAGAGGAGGGAGGAGGTGGAGGAGGAGGTTCAAGTGAGTGTGTTGATGGTGGAAGCGTGTGGTTGTGAGTAGAAACGTCAAAATGAGCCCCGTGGTTGAGCAGGGAGAATGTGGGTGTTTGGACAAGAGTTAGAGGGGTTGAATTAGATTGAATTGAAGGGTTGAATGAAATGTAAGGGCGCAAATGTGCTAGGGCGAGGCGTCAGGAGTGAGGGGTGGAGTGCGTGCGGGGGTTGTATTATGGTGAGGGCGGAGGAAGGGGTGGATGAGGGAGAGTGGGGGAGCAGGTGGAGGGGGAGTCAGGAGTGGAGGTGGGCGGCAGGTGCTGTATTCAGGGACACCCAGCACCGGCCAGAGCCACACGACGCGTGCACACACACACACACACACACACACACACACACACACACACACACACACACACACACACACACACATATACACAACACACACACACACACACACACACACACACACACACACACACACACACACACACACACACACACACACACACACACACACACACACACACACACACACGCGTCTCTCTCTCTCTCTCTCTCTCTCTCTCTCTCTCTCTCTCTCTCTCTCTCTCTCTCTCTCTCTCTCTCTCTCTCTCTCTCTCTCTCTCTCTCTCTCTCTCTCTCTCTCTCTCTCTCTCTCTCTCTCTCTCTCTCTCTCTCTCTCTCTCTCTCTCTCTCAACATAAATTACAAAGTTTTCGAGAGAGAGAGAGAGAGAGAGAGAGAGAATCTGTGACAGTGAGAGTAATTTGTAAAGGAGAAAGTGAGGGCGAGAGAGAGAGAAAGGGAGGGACGGAGGGAGGGAGGCAGGGAAGGAGGAGGCGGGCAGGTAGAGGTGGAGACAGGTAGGCACGCGGCGGGCAGGTGGTGGAGGCACGATGAGGTTGAGGAAGCGTGGAGGTTTGGTCATTGCCTCTCAACCTCTCGTTCTGCCTTTATTCGGTAACATGATGCAGGTGTGCCTGTGTGTGTGTGTGTGTGTGTGTGTGTGTGTGTGTGTGTGTGTGTGTGTGTGTGTGTTAACAGATGTTTTCTTACCATTCTTTTTCTTCTTTATTTCTGTTTGTGTAGGTTTTATTGCTATTTTTATTTGTCTTTTTTTTGCAATATCATAATCAATAACCTTTTTCTTTTACTTAACTATGTACTAAGGCTGTCACGATGTCTTCCTTCCCAATACCTTCTTTCTACCCCTCGCTTCCTCTCCTTTACCTCTCTCCCTTTGCACTTAACTTTACACCCTGAAATTACACCAAGAATCTAAATTGGGTTTCCTATTCGTCCTGAGCTTGGAAAAATTGCCACGTCAAGGCACTACGTCTTCTTTGAATACGTCGTGATTTTCTACAACTCGCTCTGTGAACTTGAACACATGTTTGAGAGTGGCTGTGTTAGGGCAGGTGTGGCAGGTTTACAGGTAGGGCGAAGTGCAATCAGTAGAGCTCAAAAGGGATTATGTATCTCTCACATGTAGATTTGAAAAGAAAACCGAGTATGTGTGTGTGTGGGGGGGTGTGTGTGTGTGTGTGTGTGTGTGTGTGTGTGTGTGTGTGTGTGTGTGTGTGTGTGTGTGTGTGTGTGTGTGTGTGACAAAGATGAATGGGCAGCTCTTGTGCGTGTACAGGAAAAATTGATAGGTTTGTGAGTGTGTGTGTGTGTGTGTGTGTGTGTGTGTGTGTGTGTGTGTGTGTGTGTGTGTGTGTGTGTTATCCTGTCTTTCTTTTTTTTATTTATTTTCTCGAATGCAGGTGTGGACCAACATCACCACCGCCACCGACATTACCACCATCATCACCACCACCATCATCACCACCATCATCACCCCCACCATCATCACCACCACCACCACCACCACCACCATCACCACTACTAACCTCCTTCCCCCGTCAATCTCCCACCCCACACCACTACCACCACCACCATCACCACCACTTACACCACCACCATCACCACCACTGTCACACCACTACCATTACCACCACTGACACCACCACCATCACCGCCATCACTCCTCACGTTGAAATTCATCTCCACCAGTAAGCAGATGATGTACCGCCT